>NC_091224.1:6505534-6628185 GCF_040958095.1 Procambarus clarkii
TCTAACTCTCTGCACCTAATTTCAGTTTCAAATTACGACGTTTCATACCGAAAATATGCCAATTACTGTAAACGGCGATGGGTCATTTTTTGCCCAAACCCCCCTGCAGTTTTCAAAATGTCTGAAATGTCGGAAATATGACTCCTGAGCGTGATGTTTTATCTGAATTCTGACTCTCTGCACCTATTTTCAGTTTCATATTACGACTTTCGTTTTCAGTAATTGGCATATTTTCGTTATAAAAAGTCGTAATTTGAAACTGAAAATAGGTGCAGAGAGTCAGAATTCGGCTCGAAAATCACGCTCAGGAGTCAAATTTCCGACATTTCAGACATTTTGAAAAGTGCAGGGGGGTTTGGGCAAAATATGACCCATCGCCGTTTTCAGTAATTGGCATATTTTCGGTATAAAGAGTCGTAATTTCAAACTAAAATTAGGTGCAGAGAGTCAGAATTCGGCTCAAAAATCACGTTCAGGAGTCAAATTTCCGACATTTAAGACATTTTGAAAACTGCAGGGGGGTTTGGGCAAAATATGACCCATCGCCATTCTCAGTAATTGGCATATTTTCGTTATAAAAAGTCGTAATTTGAAACTGAAAATAGGTGCAGAGAGTCAGAATTCGGCTCGAAAATCACGCTCAGGAGTCAAATTTCCGACATTTCAAAAATTTTGAAAACTGCAGGGGGGTTTGGGCAAAATATGAGACATCGCCGTTTTCAGTAATTGGCATATGTTCGGTATAAAAAGTCGTAATATGAAACTGAAAATAGGTGCAGAGAGTCAGAATTCAGATAAAACATCACGCTCAGGAGTCAAATTTCCGACATTTCAGACATTTTGAAAATTGCAGGGGGGTTTGGGCAAAATATGACCCATCGCCGTTTTCAGTAATTGGCATATTTTCGGTATAAAAAGTCGTAATTTGAAACTGAAAATAGGTGCAGAGTGTCAGAATTCGGCTCAAAAATCACTCTCAGGAGTCAAATTTCCGATATTTCAGACATTTTGAAAACTGCAGGGGGGTTTGGGCAAAAAATGACCCATCGCCGTTTAGAGTAATTGGCATATTTTCGGTATGAAACGTCGTAATTTGAAACTGAAATTAGGTGCAGAGAGTTAGAATTCGGCTCACAAATCACGCTCAGGAGTCAAATTTCCGACATTTCAGACATTTTAAAAACTGCAGGGGGGTTTGGGCAAAATATGACCCATCGCTGTTTTCAGTAATTGGCATATTTTCGGTATGAAACGACGTAATTTGACACTCAAAATAGGTGCAGGGAGTCAGAATTCGGCTCAAAAATCACGCTCAGGAGTTAAATTTCCGACATTTCAGACATTTTGAAAACTGCAGGGGGGTTTGGGAAAAATATGACCCATCGCCGTTTTCAGAAATTGGCATATTTTCGGTATAAAAAGTCGTAATTTGAAACTGAAAATAGGTGCAGAGAGTCAGAATTCGGCTCGAAAATCACGCTCAGGAGTCAAATTTCCGACATTTCAGACATTTTGAAAAGTGCAGGGGGGTTTGGGCAAAATATGACCCATCGCCGTTTTCAGTAATTGGCATATTTTCGGTATAAAGAGTCGTAATTTCAAACTGAAATTAGGTGCAGAGAGTCAGAATTCGGCTCAAAAATCACGTTCAGGAGTCAAATTTCCGACATTTAAGACATTTTGAAAACTGCAGGGGGGTTTGGGCAAAATATGACCCATCGCCATTCTCAGTAATTGGCATATTTTCGTTATAAAAAGTCGTAATTTGAAACTGAAAATAGGTGCAGAGAGTCAGAATTCGGCTCGAAAATCACGCTCAGGAGTCAAATTTCCGACATTTCAAAAATTTTGAAAACTGCAGGGGGGTTTGGGCAAAATATGAGACATCGCCGTTTTCAGTAATTGGCATATGTTCGGTATAAAAAGTCGTAATATGAAACTGAAAATAGGTGCAGAGAGTCAGAATTCAGATAAAACATCACGCTCAGGAGTCAAATTTCCGACATTTCAGACATTTTGAAAATTGCAGGGGGGTTTGGGCAAAATATGACCCATCGCCGTTTTCAGTAATTGGCATATTTTCGGTATAAAAAGTCGTAATTTGAAACTGAAAATAGGTGCAGAGTGTCAGAATTCGGCTCAAAAATCACTCTCAGGAGTCAAATTTCCGATATTTCAGACATTTTGAAAACTGCAGGGGGGTTTGGGCAAAAAATGACCCATCGCCGTTTACAGTAATTGGCATATTTTCGGTATGAAACGTCGTAATTTGAAACTGAAATTAGGTGCAGAGAGTTAGAATTCGGCTCACAAATCACGCTCAGGAGTCAAATTTCCGACATTTCAGACATTTTAAAAACTGCAGGGGGGTTTGGGCAAAATATGACCCATCGCTGTTTTCAGTAATTGGCATATTTTCGGTATGAAACGACGTAATTTGACACTCAAAATAGGTGCAGGGAGTCAGAATTCGGCTCAAAAATCACGCTCAGGAGTCAAATTTCCGACATTTCAGACATTTTGAAAACTGCAGGGGGGTTTGGGAAAAATATGACCCATCGCCGTTTTCAGAAATTGGCATATTTTCGGTATAAAAAGTCGTAATTTGAAACTGAAAATAGGTGCAGAGAGTCAGAATTCGGCTCAAAAATCACGCTCAGGAGTCAAATTTCCGACATTTCAGACATTTTGAAAACTGCAGGGGGGTTTGGGCAAAATATGACCCATCGCCGTTTTCAGTAATTGGCATATTTTCGGTATAAAAATTCGTAATTTGAAACTGAAAATAGGTGCAGAGAGTCAGAATTCGGCTCAAAAATCACGTTCAGGAGTCAAATTTCCGACATTTAAGACATTTTGAAAACTGCAGGGGGTTTTGGGCAAAATATGACCCATCGCCATTCTCAGTAATTGGCATATTTTCGGTATAAAAAGTCGTAATTTGAAACTGAAATTAGGTGCAGAGAGTCAGAATTCAGATAAAAAATCACGTTCAGGAGTCAAATTTCCGACATTTCAGACATTTTGAAAACTGTAGGGGGGTTTGGGCAAAATATGACCCATCGCTGTTTTCAGTAATTGGCATATTTTCGGTATAAAAAGTCGTAATTTGAAACTGAAAATAGGTGCAGAGAGTCAGAATTCGGCTCAAAAATCACGCTCAGGAGTCAAATTTCCTACATTACAGACATTTTGAAAACTGCAGGGGCGTTTGGGCAAAATATGACCCATCGCCGTTTTCAGTAATTGGCATATTTTCAGTATAAAACGTCGTAATTTGAAACTGAAATTAGGTGCAGAGAGTCAGAATTCGGCTCAAAAATCACGCTCAGGAGTCAAATTTCCGACATTTCAGACATTTTGAAAACTGCAGGGGGGTTTGGGCAAAATATGACCCATCGCTGTTTACAGTAATTGGCATATTTTCGGTAGATACGTCGTAATTTGAAACTGAAAATAGGTGCAGAGAGTCAGAATTCGGCTCAAAAATCACGCTCAGGAGTTAAATTTCCGACATTTCAGACATTTTGAAAACTGCAGGGGGGTTTGGGCAAAATATGACCCATCGCTGTTTTCAGTAATTGGCATATTTTCGGTATGAAACGTCGTAATTTGAAACTAAAAATAGATGCAGAGAGTCCGAATTCGGCTAAAAAATCACGCTCAGGAGTCAAATTTCCGACATTTCAGACATTTTGAAAAGTGCAGGGGGGTTTGGGCAAAATATGACCCATCGCCGTTTTCAGTAATTGGCATATTTTCGGTATAAAGAGTCGTAATTTGAAACTGAAATTAGGTGCAGAGAGTAAGAATTCGGCTCAAAAATCACGTTCAGGAGTCAAATTTCCGACATTTAAGACATTTTGAAAACTGCAAGGGGGTTTGGGCAAAATATGACCCATCGCCATTCTCAGTAATTGGCATATTTTCGTTATAAAAAATCGTAATTTGAAACTGAAAATAGGTGCAGAGAGTCAGAATTCGGCTCGAAAATCACGCTCAGGAGTCAAATTTCCGACATTTCAAAAATTTTGAAAACTGCAGGGGGGATTGGGCAAAATATGAGCCATCGCCGTTTTCAGTAATTGGCATATGTTCGGTATAAAAATTCGTAATATGAAACTGAAAATAGGTGCAGAGAGTCAGAATTCAGATAAAACATCACGCTCAGGAGTCAAATTTCCGACATTTCAGACATTTTGAAAATTGCAGGGGGGTTTGGGCAAAATATGACACATCGCCGTTTTCAGTAATTGGCATATTTTCGTTATAAAAAGTCGTAATTTGAAACTGAAAATAGGTGCAGAGAGTCAGAATTCGGCTCAAAAATCACGCTCAGGAGTCAAATTTCCGACATTTCAGACATTTTGAAAACTGCAGGGGGGTTTGGGAAAAATATGACCCATCGCCGTTTTCAGAAATTGGCATATTTTCGGTATAAAAAGTCGTAATTTGAAACTGAAAATAGGTGCAGAGAGTCAGAATTCGGCTCAAAAATCACGCTCAGGAGTCAAATTTCCGACATTTCAGACATTTTGAAAACTGCAGGGGGGTTTGGGCAAAATATGACCCATCGCCGTTTTCAGTAATTGGCATATTTTCGGTATAAAAAGTCGTAATTTGAAACTGAAAATAGGTGCAGAGAGTCAGAATTCGGCTCAAAAATCACGTTCAGGAGTCAAATTTCCGACATTTAAGACATTTTGAAAACTGCAGGGGGGTTTGGGCAAAATATGACCCATCGCCATTCTCAGTAATTGGCATATTTTCGGTATAAAAAGTCGTAATTTGAAACTGAAATTAGGTGCAGAGAGTCAGAATTCAGATAAAAAATCACGTTCAGGAGTCAAATTTCCGACATTTCAGACATTTTGAAAACTGCAGGGGGGTTTGGGCAAAATATGACCCATCGCTGTTTTCAGTAATTGGCATATTTTCGGTATAAAAAGTCGTAATTTGAAACTGAAAATAGGTGCAGAGAGTCAGAATTCGGCTCAAAAATCACGCTCAGGAGTTAAATTTCCGACATTTCAGACATTTTGAAAACTGCAGGGGTGTTTGGGCAAAATATGACCCATCGCTGTTTACAGTAATTGGCATATTTTCGGTAGATACGTCGTAATTTGAAACTGAAAATAGGTGCAGAGAGTCAGAATTCGGCTCAAAAATCACGCTCAGGAGTTAAATTTCCGACATTTCAGACATTTTGAAAACTGCAGGGGGGTTTGGGCAAAATATGACCCATCGCTGTTTTCAGTAATTGGCATATTTTCGGTATGAAACGTCGTAATTTGAAACTAAAAATAGATGCAGAGAGTCCGAATTCGGCTAAAAAATCACGCTCAGGAGTCAAATTTCCGACATTTCAGACATTTTGAAAAGTGCAGGGGGGTTTGGGCAAAATATGACCCATCGCCGTTTTCAGTAATTGGCATATTTTCGGTATAAAGAGTCGTAATTTGAAACTGAAATTAGGTGCAGAGAGTAAGAATTCGGCTCAAAAATCACGTTCAGGAGCCAAATTTCCGACATTTAAGACATTTTGAAAACTGCAAGGGGGTTTGGGCAAAATATGACCCATCGCCATTCTCAGTAATTGGCATATTTTCGTTATAAAAAGTCGTAATTTGAAACTGAAAATAGGTGCAGAGAGTCAGAATTCGGCTCGAAAATCACGCTCAGGAGTCAAATTTCCGACATTTCAAAAATTTTGAAAACTGCAGGGGGGATTGGGCAAAATATGAGCCATCGCCGTTTTCAGTAATTGGCATATGTTCGGTATAAAAAGTCGTAATATGAAACTGAAAATAGGTGCAGAGAGTCAGAATTCAGATAAAACATCACGCTCAGGAGTCAAATTTCCGACATTTCAGACATTTTGAAAATTGCAGGGGGGTTTGGGCAAAATATGACACATCGCCGATTTCAGTAATTGGCATATTTTCGTTATAAAAAGTCGTAATTTGAAACTGAAAATAGGTGCAGAGAGTCAGAATTCGGCTCAAAAATCACGCTCAGGAGTCAAATTTCCGACATTTCAGACATTTTGAAAACTGCAGGGGGGTTTGGGAAAAATATGACCCATCGCCGTTTTCAGAAATTGGCATATTTTCGGTATAAAAAGTCGTAATATGAAACTGAAAATAGGTGCAGAGAGTCAGAATTCGGCTCAAAAATCACGCTCAGGAGTCAAATTTCCGACATTTCAGACATTTTGAAAACTGCAGGGGGGTTTGGGCAAAATATGACCCATCGCTGTTTTCAGTAATTGGCATATTTTCGGTATAAAAAGTCGTAATTTGAAACTGAAAATAGGTGCAGAGAGTCAGAATTCGGCTCAAAAATCACGTTCAGGAGTCAAATTTCCGACATTTAAGACATTTTGAAAACTGCAGGGGGGTTTGGGCAAAATATGACCCATCGCCATTCTCAGTAATTGGCATATTTTCGGTATAAAAAGTCGTAATTTGAAACTGAAATTAGGTGCAGAGAGTCAGAATTCAGATAAAAAATCACGTTCAGGAGTCAAATTTCCGACATTTCAGACATTTTGAAAACTGCAGGGGGGTTTGGGCAAAATATGACCCATCGCTGTTTTCAGTAATTGGCATATTTTCGGTATAAAAAGTCGTAATTTGAAACTGAAAATAGGTGCAGAGAGTCAGAATTCGGCTCAAAAATCAGGCTCAGGAGTCAAATTTCCTACATTACAGACATTTTGAAAACTGCAGGGGGGTTTGGGCAAAATATGACCCATCGCCGTTTTCAGTAATTGGCATATTTTCAGTATAAAATGTCGTAATTTGAAACTGAAATTAGGTGCAGAGAGTCAGAATTCGGCTCAAAAATCACGCTCAGGAGTCAAATTTCCGACATTTCAGACATTTTGAAAACTGCAGGGGGGTTTGGGCAAAATATGACCCATCGCTGTTTACAGTAATTGGCATATTTTCGGTATGATACGTCGTAATTTGAAACTGAAAATAGGTGCAGAGAGTCAGAATTCGCCTCAAAAATCACGTTCAGAAGTTAAATTTCCGACATTTCAGACATTTTGAAAAATACAGGGGGGTTTGGGCAAAATATGACCCATCGCTGTTTTCAGTAATTGGCATATTTTCGGTATGAAACGTCGTAATTTGAAACTAAAAATAGGTGCAGAGAGTCCGAATTCGGCTAAAAAATCACGCTCAGGAGTCAAATTTCCGACATTTCAGACATTTTGAAAAGAGCAGGGGGGTTTGGGCAAAATATGACCCATCGCCGTTTTCAGTAATTGGCATATTTTCGGTATAAAAAGTCGTAATTTGAAACTGAAATTAGGTGCAGAGAGTCCGAATTCGGCTAAAAAATCACGCTCAGGAGTCAAATTTCCGACATTTTAGACATTTTGAAAAGTGCAGGGGGGTTTGGGCAAAATATGACCCATCGCCGTTTTCAGTAATTGGCATATTTTCGGTATAAAAAGTCGTAATTTGAAACTGAAATTAGGTGCAGAGAGTCAGAATTCAGATAAAAAATCACGCTCAGGAGTCAAATTTCCGACATTTCAGACATTTTGAAAACTGCAGGGGGGTTTGGGCAAAATATGACCCATCGCCGTTTTCAGTAATTGGCATATTTTCGTTATAAAAAGTCGTAATTTGAAACTGAAAATAGGTGCAGAGAGTCAGACTTCGGCTCGAAAATCATGCTCAGGAGTCAAATTTCCGACATTTCAGACATTTTGAAAAGTGCAGGGGGGTTTGGGCAAAATATGACCCATCGCCGTTTTCAGTAATTGGCATATTTTCGGTATAAAGAGTCGTAATTTGAAACTGAAATTAGGTGCAGAGAGTCAGAATTCGGCTCAAAAATCACGTTCAGGAGTCAAATTTCCGACATTTAAGACATTTTGAAAACTGCAGGGGGGTTTGGGCAAAATATGACCCATCGCCATTCTCAGTAATTGGCATATTTTCGGTATAAAAAGTCGTAATTTGAAACTGAAATTAGGTGCAGAGAGTCAGAATTCAGATAAAAAATCACGTTCAGGAGTCAAATTTCCGACATTTCAGACATTTTGAAAACTGCAGGGGGGTTTGGGCAAAATATGACCCATCGCTGTTTACAGTAATTGGCATATTTTCGGTATGATACGTCGTAATTTGATACTGAAAATAGGTGCAGAGAGTCAGAATTCGGCTCAAAAATCACGCTCAAGATTTAAATTTCCGACATTTCAGACATTTTGAAAACTGCAGGGGGGTTTGGGCAAAATATGACCCATCGCTGTTTTCAGTAATTGGCATATTTTCGGTATGAAACGTCGTAATTTGAAACTAAAAATAGGTGCAGAGAGTCCGAATTCGGCTAAAAAATCACGCTCAGGAGTCAAATTTCCGACATTTCAGACATTTTGAAAAGTGCAGGGGGGTTTGGGCAAAATATGACCCATCGCCGTTTTCAGTAATTGGCATATTTTCGGTATAAAAAGTCGTAATTTGAGACTGAAATTAGGTGCAGAGAGTCAGAATTCAGATAAAAAATCACGCTCAGGAGTCAAATTTCCGACATTTCAGACATTTTGAAAACTGCAGGGGGGTTTGGGCAAAATATGACCCATCGCTGTTTTCAGTAATTGGCATATTTTCGGTATAAAAAGTCGTAATTTGAAACTGAAAATAGGTGCAGAGAGTCAGAATTCGGCTCAAAAATCACGCTCAGGAGTCAAATTTTCGACATTTCAGACATTTTGAAAATTGCAGGGGGGTTTGGGCAAAATATGACCCATCGCCGTTTTCAGTAATTGGCATATTTTCGGTATAAAAAGTCGTAATTTGAAACTGAAAATAGGTGCAGAGAGTCAGAATTCGGCTCAAAAATCACTCTCAGGAGTCAAATTTCCGATATTTCCGACATTTTGAAAACTGCAGGGGGGTTTGGGCAAAAAATAACCCATCGCCGTTTACAGTAATTGGCATATTTTCTGTATGAAACGTCGTAATTTGAAACTGAAATTCGGTGCAGAGAGTTAGAATTCGGCTCACAAATCACGCTCATGAGTCAAATTTCCGACATTTCAGACATTTTAAAAACTGCAGGGGGGTTTGGGCAAAATATGACCCATCGCTGTTTTCAGTAATTGGCATATTTTCGGTATGAAACGACGTAATTTGACACTCAAAATAGGTGCAGAGAGTCAGAATTCAGCTCAAAAATCACGCTCAGGAGTCAAATTTCCGACATTTCAGACATTTTGAAAACTGCAGGGAGGTTTGGGAAAAATATGACCCATCGCCGTTTTCAGAAATTGGCATATTTTCGGTATAAAAAGTCGTAATTTGAAACTGAAAATAGGTGCAGAGAGTCAGAATTCGGCTCAAAAATCACGCTCAGGAGTCAAATTTCCGACATTTCAGACATTTTGAAAACTGCAGGGGGGTTTGGGCAAAATATGACCCATCGCCGTTTTCAGTAATTGGCATATTTTCGGTATAAAAAGTCGTAATTTGAAACTGAAAATAGGTGCAGAGAGTCAGAATTCGGCTCAAAAATCACGTTCAGGAGTCAAATTTCCGACATTTAAGACATTTTGAAAACTGCAGGGGGGTTTGGGCAAAATATGACCCATCGCCGTTTTCAGTAATTGGCATATTTTCGGAATAAAAAGTCGTAATTTGAAACTGAAATTAGGTGCAGAGAGTCAGAATTCAGATAAAAAATCACGCTCAGGAGTCAAATTTCCGACATTTCAGACATTTTGAAAACTGCAGGGGGGTTTGGGCAAAATATGACCCATCGCCGTTTTCAGTAATTGGCATATTTTCGGTATAAAAAGTCATAATTTGAAACTGAAAATAGGTGCAGAGAGTCAGAAATTGGCTCAAAAATCACTCTCAGGAGTCAAATTTCCGATATTTCAGATATTTTGAAAACTGCAGGGGGGTTTGGGCAAAAAATGACCCATCGCTGTTTACAGTAATTGGCATATATTCGGTATGAAACGTCGTAATTTGAAACTGAAATTAGGTGCAGAGAGTCAGAATTCGGCTCACAAATCACTCTCAGGAGTCAAATTTCCGACTTTTCAGACATTTTAAAAACTGCAGGGGGGTTTGGGCAAAATATGACCCATCGCTGTTTTCAGTAATTGGCATATTTTCGGTATGAAACGACGTAATTTGACACTCAAAATAGGTGAAGAGAGTCAGAATTCGGCTCAAAAATCACGCTCAGCAGTCAAATTTCCGACATTTCAGACATTTTGAAAACTGCAGGGGGGTTTGGGCAAAATATGACCCATCGCCGTTTTCAGTAATTGGCATATTTTCAGTATAAAAAGTCGTAATTTGAAACTGAACTTAGGTGCAGAGAGTCAGAATTCGGCTCAAAAATCACGCTCAGGAGTCAAATTTCCGACATTTCAGACATTTTGAAAACTGCAGGGGGGTTTGGGCAAAATATGACCCATCGCTGTTTACAGTAATTGGCATATTTTCGGTATGATACGTCGTAATTTGAAACTGAACTTAGGTGCAGAGAGTCAGAATTCGGCTCAAAAATCACGCTCAGGAGTCAAATTTCCGACATTTCAGACATTTTGAAAACTGCAGGGGAGTTTGGGCAAAATATGACCCATCGCTGTTTTCAGTAATTGGCATATTTTCGGTATGAAACGTCGTAATTTGAAACTAAAAATAGGTGCAGAGAGTCCGAATTCGGCTAAAAAATCACGCTCAGGAGTCAAATTTAAGACATTTCAGACATTTTGAAAAGTGCAGGGGGGTTTGGGCAAAATATGACCCATCGCCGTTTTCAGTAATTGGCATATTTTCGGTATAAAAAGTCGTAATTTGAAACTGAAATTAGGTGCAGAGAGTCAGAATTCAGATAAAAAATCACGCTCAGGAGTCAAATTTCTGACATTTCAGACATTTTGAAAACTGCAGGGGGGTTTGGGCAAAATATGACCCATCGCCGTTTTCAGTAATTGGCATATTTTCGTTATAAAAAGTCGTAATTTGAAACTGAAAATAGGTGCAGAGAGACAGAATTCGGCTCGAAAATCACGCTCAGGAGTCAAATTTCCGACATTTCAAACACTTTGAAAACTGCAGGGGGGTTTGGGCAAAATATGACCCATCGCCGTTTTCAGTAATTGGCATATTTTCGGTATAAAAAGTCGTAATTTGAAACTGAAATTAGATGCAGAGAGTCAGAATTCAGATAAAAAATCACGCTCAGGAGTCAAATTTCCGACATTTCAGACATTTTGAAAATTGCAGGGGGGTTTGGGCAAAATATGACCCATCGCCGTTTTCAGTAATTGGCATATTTTCGGTATAAAAAGTCGTAATTTGAAACTGAAAATAGGTGCAGAGGGTCAGAAATTGGCTCAAAAATCACTCTCAGGAGTCAAATTTCCGATATTTCAGACATTTTGAAAACTGCAGGGGGGTTTGGGCAAAAAATGACCCATCGCTGTTTACAGTAATTGGCATATATTCGGTATGAAACGTCGTAATTTGAAACTGAAATTAGGTGCAGAGAGTCAGAATTCGGCTCACAAATCACTCTCAGGAGTCAAATTTCCGACTTTTCAGACATTTTAAAAACTGCAGGGGGGTTTGGGCAAAATATGACCCATCGCTGTTTTCAGTAATTGGCATATTTTCGGTATGAAACGACGTAATTTGACACTCAAAATAGGTGAAGAGAGTCAGAATTCGGCTCAAAAATCACGCTCAGCAGTCAAATTTCCGACATTTCAGACATTTTGAAAACTGCAGGGGGGTTTGGGAAAAATATGACCCATCGCTGTTTTCAGAAATTGGCATATTTTCGGTATAAAAAGTCGTAATTTGAAACTGAAAATAGGTGCAGAGAGTCAGAATTCGGCTCAAAAATAACGCTCAGGAGTCAAATTTCCGACATTTCAGACATTTTGAAAACTGCAGGGGGGTTTGGGCAAAATATGAACCATCGCCATTCTCAGTAATTGGCATATTTTCGGTATAAAAATTCGTAATTTGAAACTGAAATTAGATGCAGAGAGTCAGAATTCAGATAAAAAATCACGTTCAGTAGTCAAATTTCCGACATTTCAGACATTTTGAAAACTGCAGGGGGGTTTGGGCAAAATATGACCCATCGCTGTTTTCAGTAATTGGCATATTTTCGGTATAAAAAGTCGTAATTTGAAACTGAAAATAGGTGCAGAGAGTCAGAATTCGGCTCAAAAATCACGCTCAGGAGTCAAATTTCCTACATTACAGACATTTTGAAAACTGCAGGGGGGTTTGGGCAAAATATGACCCATCGCCGTTTTCAGTAATTGGCATATTTTCAGTATAAAAA
The DNA here is from genome assembly GCF_040958095.1 of Procambarus clarkii. Lineage (NCBI taxonomy): Eukaryota > Metazoa > Arthropoda > Malacostraca > Decapoda > Cambaridae > Procambarus > Procambarus clarkii. Next base: position 6,517,874 of record NC_091224.1, read on the forward strand.
GTCGTAATTTGAAACTGAACTTAGGTGCAGAGAGTCAGAATTCGGCTCAAAAATCATGCTCAGGAGTCAAATTTCCGACATTTCAGACATTTTGAAAACTGCAGGGGGGTTTGGGCAAAATATGACCCATCGCTGTTTACAGTAATTGGCATATTTTCGGTATGATACGTCGTAATTTGAAACTGAAAATAGGTGCAGAAGGTCAGAATTCGGCTCAAAAATCACGCTCAAAAGTTAAATTTCCGACATTTCAGACATTTTGAAAACTGCAGGGGAGTTTGGGCAAAATATGACCCATCGCTGTTTTCAGTAATTGGCATATTTTCGGTATGAAACGTCGTAATTTGAAACTAAAAATAGGTGCAGAGAGTCCGAATTCGGCTAAAAAATCACGCTCAGGAGTCAAATTTCCGACATTTCAGACATTTTGAAAAGTGCAGGGGGGTTTGGGCAAAATATGACCCATCGCCGTTTTCAGTAATTGGCATATTTTCGGTATAAAAAGTCGTAATTTGAAACTGAAATTAGGTGCAGAGAGTCAGAATTCAGATAAAAAATCACGCTCAGGAGTCAAATTTCTGACATTTCAGACATTTTGAAAACTGCAGGGGGGTTTGGGCAAAATATGACCCATCGCCGTTTTCAGTAATTGGCATATTTTCGTTATAAAAAGTCGTAATTTGAAACTGAAAATAGGTGCAGAGAGTCAGAATTCGGCTCGAAAATCACGCTCAGGAGTCAAATTTCCGACATTTCAAACACTTTGAAAACTGCAGGGGGGTTTGGGCAAAATATGACCCATCGCCGTTTTCAGTAATTGGCATATATTCGGTATAAAAAGTCGTAATATGAAACTAAAAATAGGTGCAGAGAGTCAGAATTCAGATAAAACATTACGCTCAGGAGTCAAATTTCCGACATTTCAGACATTTTGAAAATTGCAGGGGGGTTTGGGCAAAATATGACCCATCGCCGTTTTCAGTAATTGGCATATTTTCGGTATAAAAAGTCGTAATTTGAAACTGAAAATAGGTGCAGAGAGTCAGAATTCGGCTCAAAAATCACTCTCAGGAGTCAAATTTCCGATATTTCAGACATTTTGAAAACTGCAGGGGGGTTTGGGCAAAAAATGACCCATCGCCGTTTACAGTAATTGGCATATTTTCGGTATGAAACATCGTAATTTGAAACTGAAATTAGGTGCAGAGAGTTAGAGTTCGGCTCACAAATCACGCTCAGGAGTCAAATTTCCGACATTTCAGACATTTTAAAAACTGCAGGGGGGTTTGGGCAAAATATGACCCATCGCTGTTTTCAGTAATTGGCATATTTTCGGTATGAAACGACGTAATTTGACACTCAAAATAGGTGCAGAGAGTCAGAATTCGGCTCAAAAATCACGCTCAGGAGTCAAATTTCCGACATTTCAGACATTTTGAAAACTGCAGGGGGGTTTGGGAAAAATATGACCCATCGCCGTTTTCAGAAATTGGCATATTTTCGGTATAAAAAGTCGTAATTTGAAACTGAAAATAGGTGCAGAGAGTCAGAATTCGGCTCAAAAATCACGTTCAGGAGACAAATTTCCGACATTTAAGACATTTTGAAAACTGCAGGGGGGTTTGGGCAAAATATGGCCCATCGCCATTCTCAGTAATTGGCATATTTTCGGTATAAAAAGTCGTAATTTGAAACTGAAATTAGGTGCAGAGAGTCGGAATTCAGATAAAAAATCACGTTCAGGAGTCAAATTTCCGACATTTCAGACATTTTTAAAACTGCAGGGGGGTTTGGGCAAAATATGACCCATCGCTGTTTTCAGTAATTGGCATATTTTCGGTATAAAAATTCGTAATTTGAAACTGAAAATAGGTGCAGAGAGTCAGAATTCGGCTCGAAAATCACGCTCAGGAGTCAAATTTCCTACATTACAGACATTTTGAAAACTGCAGGGGGGTTTGGGCAAAATATGACCCATCGCCGTTTTCAGTAATTGGCATATTTTCAGTATAAAAAGTCGTAATTTGAAACTGAAATTAGGTGCAGAGAGTCAGAATTCGGCTCAAAAATCACGCTCAGGAGTCAAATTTCCGACATTTCAGACATTTTGAAAACTGCAGGGGGGTTTGGGCAAAATATGACCCATCGCTGTTTACAGTAATTGGCATATTTTCGGTATGATACGTCGTTATTTGAAACTGAAAATAGGTGCAGAGAGTCAGAATTCGGCTCAAAAATCACGCTCAGGAGTTAAATTTCCGACATTTCAGACATTTTGAAAACTGCAGGGGGGTTTGGGCAAAATATGACCCATCGCTGTTTTCAGTAATTGGCATATTTTCGGTATGAAACGTCGTAATTTGAAACTAAACATAGGTGCAGAGAGTCCGAATTCGGCTAAAAAATCACGCTCAGGAGTCAAATTTCCGACATTTCAGACATTTTGAAAAGTGCAGGGGGGTTTGGGCAAAATATGACCCATCGCCGTTTTCAGTAATTGGCATATTTTCGGTATAAAAAGTCGTAATTTGAAACTGAAATTAGGTGCAGAGAGTCAGAATTCAGATAAAAAATCACGCTCAGGAGTCAAATTTCCGACATTTCAGACATTTTGAAAACTGCAGGGGGGTTTGGGCAAAATATGACCCATCGCCGTTTTCAGTAATTGGCATATTTTCGGTATAAAAAGTCGTAATTTGAAACTGAAAATAGGTGCAGAGAGTCAGAATTCGGCTCAAAAATCACTCTCAGGAGTCAAATTTCCGATATTTCAGACATTTTGAAAACTGCAGGGGGGTTTGGGCAAAAAATGACCCATCGCCGTTTACAGTAATTGGCATATTTTCGGTATGAAACGTCGTAATTTGAAACTGAAATTAGGTGCAGAGAGTCAGAATTCGGCTCACAAATCACTCTCAGGAGTCAAATTTCCGACTTTTCAGACATTTTAAAAACTGCAGGGGGGTTTGGGCAAAATATGACCCATCGCTGTTTTCAGTAATTGGCATATTTTCGGTATGAAACGACGTAATTTGACACTCAAAATAGGTGAAGAGAGTCAGAATTCGGCTCAAAAATCACGCTCAGCAGTCAAATTTCCGACATTTCAGACATTTTGAAAACTGCAGGGGGGTTTGGGAAAAATATGACCCATCGCTGTTTTCAGAAATTGGCATATTTTCGGTATAAAAAGTCGTAATTTGAAACTGAAAATAGGTGCAGAGAGTCAGAATTCGGCTCAAAAATAACGCTCAGGAGTCAAATTTCCGACATTTCAGACATTTTGAAAACTGCAGGGGGGTTTGGGCAAAATATGAACTATCGCCATTCTCAGTAATTGGCATATTTTCGGTATAAAAATTCGTAATTTGAAACTGAAATTAGATGCAGAGAGTCAGAATTCAGATAAAAAATCACGTTCAGGAGTCAAATTTCCGACATTTCAGACATTTTGAAAACTGCAGGGGGGTTTGGGCAAAATATGACCCATCGCTGTTTTCAGTAATTGGCATATTTTCGGTATAAAAAGTCGTAATTTGAAACTGAAAATAGGTGCAGAGAGTCAGAATTCGGCTCAAAAATCACGCTCAGGAGTCAAATTTCCTACATTACAGACATTTAGAAAACTGCAGGGGGGTTTGGGCAAAATATGACCCATCGCCGTTTTCAGTAATTGGCATATTTTCAGAATAAAAAGTCGTAATTTGAAACTGAACTTAGGTGCAGAGAGTCAGAATTCGGCTCAAAAATCACGCTCAGGAGTCAAATTTCCGACATTTCAGACATTTTGAAAACTGCAGGGGGGTTTGGGCAAAATATGACCCATCGCTGTTTACAGTAATTGGCATATTTTCGGTATGATACGTCGTAATTTGAAACTGAAAATAGGTGCAGAAGGTCAGAATTCGGCTCAAAAATCACGCTCAAAAGTTAAATTTCCGACATTTCAGACATTTTGAAAACTGCAGGGGAGTTTGGGCAAAATATGACCCATCGCTGTTTTCAGTAATTGGCATATTTTCGGTATGAAACGTCGTAATTTGAAACTAAAAATAGGTGCAGAGAGTCCGAATTCGGCTAAAAAATCACGCTCAGGAGTCAAATTTCCGACATTTCAGACATTTTGAAAAGTGCAGGGGGGTTTGGGCAAAATATGACCCATCGCCGTTTTCAGTAATTGGCATATTTTCGGTATAAAAAGTCGTAATTTGAAACTGAAATTAGGTGCAGAGAGTCAGAATTCAGATAAAAAATCACGCTCAGGAGTCAAATTTCTGACATTTCAGACATTTTGAAAACTGCAGGGGGGTTTGGGCAAAATATGACCCATCGCCGTTTTCAGTAATTGGCATATTTTCGTTATAAAAAGTCGTAATTTGAAACTGAAAATAGGTGCAGAGAGTCAGAATTCGGCTCGAAAATCACGCTCAGGAGTCAAATTTCCGACATTTCAAACACTTTGAAAACTGCAGGGGGGTTTGGGCAAAATATGACCCATCGCCGTTTTCAGTAATTGGCATATGTTCGGTATAAAAAGTCGTAATATGAAACTAAAAATAGGTGCAGAGAGTCAGAATTCAGATAAAACATTACGCTCAGGAGTCAAATTTCCGACATTTCAGACATTTTGAAAATTGCAGGGGGGTTTGGGCAAAATATGACCCATCGCCGTTTTCAGTAATTGGCATATTTTCGGTATAAAAAGTCGTAATTTGAAACTGAAAATAGGTGCAGAGAGTCAGAATTCGGCTCAAAAATCACTCTCAGGAGTCAAATTTCCGATATTTCAGACATTTTGAAAACTGCAGGGGGGTTTGGGCAAAAAATGACCCATCGCCGTTTACAGTAAATGGCATATTTTCGGTATGAAACGTCGTAATTTGAAACTGAAATTAGGTGCAGAGAGTTAGAGTTCGGCTCACAAATCACGCTCAGGAGTCAAATTTCCGACATTTCAGACATTTTAAAAACTGCAGGGGGGTTTGGGCAAAATATGACCCATCGCTGTTTTCAGTAATTGGCATATTTTCGGTATGAAACGACGTAATTTGACACTCAAAATAGGTGCAGAGAGTCAGAATTCGGCTCAAAAATCACGCTCAGGAGTCAAATTTCCGACATTTCAGACATTTTGAAAACTGCAGGGGGGTTTGGGAAAAATATGACCCATCGCCGTTTTCAGAAATTGGCATATTTTCGGTATAAAAAGTCGTAATTTGAAACTGAAAATAGGTGCAGAGAGTCAGAATTCGGCTCAAAAATCACGTTCAGGAGACAAATTTCCGACATTTAAGACATTTTGAAAACTGCAGGGGGGTTTGGGCAAAATATGGCCCATCGCCATTCTCAGTAATTGGCATATTTTCGGTATAAAAAGTCGTAATTTGAAACTGAAATTAGGTGCAGAGAGTCGGAATTCAGATAAAAAATCACGTTCAGGAGTCAAATTTCCGACATTTCAGACATTTTGAAAACTGCAGGGGGGTTTGGGCAAAATATGACCCATCGCTGTTTTCAGTAATTGGCATATTTTCGGTATAAAAAGTCGTAATTTGAAACTGAAAATAGGTGCAGAGAGTCAGAATTCGGCTCAAAAATCACGCTCAGGAGTCAAATTTCCTACATTACAGACATTTTGAAAACTGCAGGGGTGTTTGGGCAAAATATGACCCATCGCCGTTTTCAGTAATTGGCATATTTTCAGTATAAAAAGTCGTAATTTGAAACTGAAATTAGGTGCAGAGAGTCAGAATTCGGCTCAAAAATCACGCTCAGGAGTCAAATTTCCGACATTTCAGACATTTTGAAAACTGCAGGGGGGTTTGGGCAAAATATGACCCATCGCTGTTTACAGTAATTGGCATATTTTCGGTATGATACGTCGTAATTTGAAACTGAAAATAGGTGCAGAGAGTCAGAATTCGGCTCAAAAATCACGCTCAGGAGTTAAATTTCCGACATTTCAGACATTTTGAAAACTGCAGGGGGGTTTGGGCAAAATATGACCCATCGCTGTTTTCAGTAATTGGCATATTTTCGGTATGAAACTTCGTAATTTGAAACTAAAAAAAGGTGCAGAGAGTCAGAATTCGGCTCGAAAATCACGCTCAGGAGTCAAATTTCCGACATTTCAAACACTTTGAAAACTGCAGGGGGGTTTGGGCAAAAAATGACCCATCGCCGTTTACAGTAATTGGCATATTTTCGGTATGAAACGTCGTAATTTGAAACTGAAATTAGGTGCAGAGAGTTAGAATTCGGCTCACAAATCACGCTCAGGAGTCAAATTTCCGACATTTCAGAAATTTTAAAAACTGCAAGGGGGTTTGGGCAAAATATGACCCATCGCTGTTTTCAGTAATTGGCATATTTTCGGTATGAAACGACGTAATTTGACACTCAAAATAGGTGCAGAGAGTCAGAATTCGGCTCAAAAATCACGCTCAGGAGTCAAATTTCCGACATTTCAGACATTTTAAAAACTGCAGGGGGGATTGGGAAAAATATGACCCATCGCCGTTTTCAGAAATTGGCATATTTTCGGTATAAAAAGTCGTAATTTGAAAATGAAAATAGGTGCAGAGAGTCAGAATTCGGCTCAAAAATTACGCTCAGGAGTAAAATTTCCGACATTTCAGACATTTTGAAAACTGCAGGGGGGTTTAGGCAAAATATGACCCATCGCCGTTTTCAGTAATTGGCATATTTTCGGTATAAAAAGTCGTAATTTGAAACTGAAAATAGGTGCAGAGAGTCAGAATTCGGCTCAAAAATCACGTTCAGGAGTCAAATTTCCGACATTTCAGACATTTTGAAAACTGCAGGGAGGTTTGGGCAAAATATGACCCATCGCTGTTTTCAGTAATTGGCATATTTTCGGTATAAAAAGTCGTAATTTGAAACTGAAAATAGGTGCAGAGAGTCAGAATTCGGCTCAAAAATCACGCTCAAGAGTCAAATTTCCTACATTTCAGACATTTTGAAAACTGCAGGGGGTTTGGGCAAAATATGACCCATCGCCGTTTTCAGTAATTGGCATATTTTCAGTATTAAAAGTCGTAATTTGAAACTGAAATTAGGTGCAGAGAGTCAGAATTCAGATAAAAAATCACGCTCAGGAGTCAAATTTCTGACATTTCAGACATTTTGAAAACTGCAGGGGGGTTTGGGCAAAATATGACCCATCGCCGTTTTCAGTAATTGGCATATTATCGTTATAAAAAGTCGTAATTTGAAACTGAAAATAGGTGCAGAGAGTCAGAATTCGGCTCGAAAATCACGCTCAGGAGTCAAATTTCCGACATTTCAAAAATTTTGAAAACTGCAGGGGGGTTTGGGCAAAATATGACCCATCGCCGTTTTCAGTAATTGGCATATGTTCGGTATAAAAAGTCGTAATATGAAACTAAAAATAGGTGCAGAGAGTCAGAATTCAGATAAAACATAACGCTCAGGAGTCAAATTTCCGACATTTCAGACATTTTAAAAACTGCAGGGGGGATTGGGAAAAATATGACCCATCGCCGTTTTCAGAAATTGGCATATTTTCGGTATAAAAAGTCGTAATTTGAAACTGAAAATAGGTTCAGAGAGTCAGAATTCGGCTCAAAAATCACGCTCAGGAGTCAAATTTCCGACATTTCAGACATTTTGAAAACTGCAGGGGGGTTTGGGCAAAATATGACCCATCGCCGTTTTCAGTAATTGGCATATTTTCAGTATAAAAAGTCGTAATTTGAAACTGAAATTAGGTGCAGAGAGTCAGAATTCAGATAAAAAATCACGCTCAGGAGTCAAATTTCTGACATTTCAGACATTTTGAAAACTGCAGGGGGGTTTGGGCAAAATATGACCCATCGCCGTTTTCAGTAATTGGCATATTTTCGTTATAAAAAGTCGTAATTTGAAACTGAAAATAGGTGCAGAGAGTCAGAATTCGGCTCGAAAATCACGCTCAGGAGTCAAATTTCCGACATTTCAAACATTTTGAAAACTGCAGGGGGGTTTGGGCAAAATATGACCCATCGCCGTTTTCAGTAATTGGCATATGTTCGGTATAAAAAGTCGTAATATGAAACTAAAAATAGGTGCAGAGAGTCAGAATTCAGATAAAACATTACGCTCAGGAGTCAAATTTCCGACATTTCAGACATTTTGAAAATTGCAGGGGGGTTTGGGCAAAATATGACCCATCGCCGTTTTCAGTAATTGGCATATTTTCGGTATAAAAAGTCGTAATTTGAAACTGAAAATAGGTGCAGAGAGTCAGAATTCGGCTCAAAAATCACTCTCAGGAGTCAAATTTCCGATATTTCAGACATTTTGAAAACTGCAGGGGGGTTTGGGCAAAAAATGACCCATCGCCGTTTACAGTAATTGGCATATTTTCGGTATGAAACGTCGTAATTTGAAACTGAAATTAGGTGCAGAGAGTTAGAGTTCGGCTCACAAATCACGCTCAGGAGTCAAATTTCCGACATTTCCGACATTTTAAAAACTGCAGGGGGGTTTGGGCAAAATATGACCCATCGCTGTTTTCAGTAATTGGCATATTTTCGGTATGAAACGACGTAATTTGACACTCAAAATAGGTGCAGAGAGTCAGAATTCGGCTCAAAAATCACGCTCAGGAGTCAAATTTCCGACATTTAAGACATTTTGAAAACTTCAGGGGGGTTTGGGCAAAATATGGCCCATCGCCATTCTCAGTAATTGGCATATTTTCGGTATAAAAAGTCGTAATTTGAAACTGAAATTAGGTGCAGAGAGTCAGAATTCAGATAAAAAATCACGTTCAGGAGTCAAATTTCCGACATTTCAGACATTTTGAAAACTGCAGGGGGGTTTGGGCAAAATATGACCCATCGCTGTTTTCAGTAATTGGCATATTTTCGGTATAAAAAGTCGTAATTTGAAACTGAAAATAGGTGCAGAGAGTCAGAATTCGGCTCAAAAATCACGCTCAGGAGTCAAATTTCCGACATTTCAGACATTTTGAAAACTGCAGGGGGGTTTGGGCAAAATATGACCCATCGCTGTTTACAGTAATTGGCATATTTTCGGTATGATACGTCGTAATTTGAAACTGAAAATAGGTGCAGAGAGTCAGAATTCGGCTCAAAAATCACGCTCAGGAGTTAAATTTCCGACATTTCAGACATTTTGAAAACTGCAGGGGGGTTTGGGCAAAATATGACCCATCGCTGTTTTCAGTAATTGGCATATTTTCGGTATGAAACGTCGTAATTTGAAACTAAAAATAGGTGCAGAGAGTCCGAATTCGGCTAAAAAATCACGCTCAGGAGTCAAATTTCCGACATTTCAGACATTTTGAAAAGTGCAGGGGGGTTTGGGCAAAATATGACCCATCGCCGTTTTCAGTAATTGGCATATTTTCGGTATAAAAAGTCGTAATTTGAAACTGAAATTAGGTGCAGAGAGTCAGAATTCAGATAAAAAATCACGCTCAGGAGTCAAATTTCCGACATTTCAGACATTTTGAAAACTGCAGGGGGGTTTGGGCAAAAAATGACCCATCGCCGTTTACAGTAATTGGCATATTTTCGGTATGAAACGTCGTAATTTGAAACTGAAATTAGGTGCAGAGAGTTAGAATTCGGCTCACAAATCACGCTCAGGAGTCAAATTTCCGACATTTCAGAAATTTTAAAAACTGCAAGGGGGTTTGGGCAAAATATGACCCATCGCTGTTTTCAGTAATTGGCATATTTTCGGTATGAAACGACGTAATTTGACACTCAAAATAGGTGCAGAGAGTCAGAATTCGGCTCAAAAATCACGCTCAGGAGTCAAATTTCCGACATTTCAGACATTTTAAAAACTGCAGGGGGGATTGGGAAAAATATGACCCATCGCCGTTTTCAGAAATTGGCATATTTTCGGTATAAAAAGTCTTAATTTGAAAATGAAAATTGGTGCAGAGAGTCAGAATTCGGCTCAAAAATTACGCTCAGGAGTCAAATTTCCGACATTTCAGACATTTTGAAAACTGCAGGGGGGTTTAGGCAAAATATGACCCATCGCCGTTTTCAGTAATTGGCATATTTTCGGTATAAAAAGTCGTAATTTGAAACTGAAAATAGGTGCAGAGAGTCAGAATTCGGCTCAAAAATCACGCTCAGAAGTCAAATTTCCGACATTTCAGACATTTTGAAAACTGCAGGGAGGTTTGGGCAAAATATGACCCATTGCTGTTTTCAGTAATTGGCATATTTTCGGTATAAAAACTCGTAATTTGAAACTGAAAATAGGTGCAGAGAGTCAGAATTCGGCTCAAAAATCACGCTCAGGAGTCAAATTTCCGACATTTCAGACATTTTGAAAACTGCAGGGGGGTTTGGGCAAAATATGACCCATCGCCATTCTCAGTAATTGGCATATTTTCGGTATAAAAAGTCGTAATTTGAAACTGAAATTAGGTGCAGAGAGTCAGAATTCAGATATAAAATCACGTTCAGGAGTCAAATTTCCGACATTTCAGACATTTTGAAAACTGCAGGGAGGTTTGGGCAAAATATGACCCATCGCTGTTTTCAGTAATTGGCATATTTTCGGTATAAAAAGTCGTAATTTGAAACTGAAAATAGGTGCAGAGAGTTAGAATTCGGCTCACAAATCACGCTCAGGAGTCAAATTTCCGACATTTCAGAAATTTTAAAAACTGCAAGGGGGTTTGGGCAAAATATGACCCATCGCTGTTTTCAGTAATTGGCATATTTTCGGTATGAAACGACGTAATTTGACACTCAAAATAGGTGCAGAGAGTCAGAATTCGGCTCAAAAATCACGCTCAGGAGTCAAATTTCCGACATTTCAGACATTTTAAAAACTGCAGGGGGGATTGGGAAAAATATGACCCATCGCCGTTTTCAGAAATTGGCATATTTTCGGTATAAAAAGTCGTAATTTGAAAATGAAAATAGGTGCAGAGAGTCAGAATTCGGCTCAAAAATTACGCTCAGGAGTAAAATTTCCGACATTTCAGACATTTTGAAAACTGCAGGGGGGTTTAGGCAAAATATGACCCATCGCCGTTTTCAGTAATTGGCATATTTTCGGTATAAAAAGTCGTAATTTGAAACTGAAAATAGGTGCAGAGAGTCAGAATTCGGCTCAAAAATCACGTTCAGGAGTCAAATTTCCGACATTTCAGACATTTTGAAAACTGCAGGGAGGTTTGGGCAAAATATGACCCATCGCTGTTTTCAGTAATTGGCATATTTTCGGTATAAAAAGTCGTAATTTGAAACTGAAAATAGGTGCAGAGAGTCAGAATTCGGCTCAAAAATCACGCTCAAGAGTCAAATTTCCTACATTTCAGACATTTTGAAAACTGCAGGGGGTTTGGGCAAAATATGACCCATCGCCGTTTTCAGTAATTGGCATATTTTCAGTATTAAAAGTCGTAATTTGAAACTGAAATTAGGTGCAGAGAGTCAGAATTCAGATAAAAAATCACGCTCAGGAGTCAAATTTCTGACATTTCAGACATTTTGAAAACTGCAGGGGGGTTTGGGCAAAATATGACCCATCGCCGTTTTCAGTAATTGGCATATTATCGTTATAAAAAGTCGTAATTTGAAACTGAAAATAGGTGCAGAGAGTCAGAATTCGGCTCGAAAATCACGCTCAGGAGTCAAATTTCCGACATTTCAAAAATTTTGAAAACTGCAGGGGGGTTTGGGCAAAATATGACCCATCGCCGTTTTCAGTAATTGGCATATGTTCGGTATAAAAAGTCGTAATATGAAACTAAAAATAGGTGCAGAGAGTCAGAATTCAGATAAAACATAACGCTCAGGAGTCAAATTTCCGACATTTCAGACATTTTAAAAACTGCAGGGGGGATTGGGAAAAATATGACCCATCGCCGTTTTCAGAAATTGGCATATTTTCGGTATAAAAAGTCGTAATTTGAAACTGAAAATAGGTTCAGAGAGTCAGAATTCGGCTCAAAAATCACGCTCAGGAGTCAAATTTCCGACATTTCAGACATTTTGAAAACTGCAGGGGGGTTTGGGCAAAATATGACCCATCGCCGTTTTCAGTAATTGGCATATTTTCAGTATAAAAAGTCGTAATTTGAAACTGAAATTAGGTGCAGAGAGTCAGAATTCAGATAAAAAATCACGCTCAGGAGTCAAATTTCTGACATTTCAGACATTTTGAAAACTGCAGGGGGGTTTGGGCAAAATATGACCCATCGCCGTTTTCAGTAATTGGCATATTTTCGTTATAAAAAGTCGTAATTTGAAACTGAAAATAGGTGCAGAGAGTCAGAATTCGGCTCGAAAATCACGCTCAGGAGTCAAATTTCCGACATTTCAAACATTTTGAAAACTGCAGGGGGGTTTGGGCAAAATATGACCCATCGCCGTTTTCAGTAATTGGCATATGTTCGGTATAAAAAGTCGTAATATGAAACTAAAAATAGGTGCAGAGAGTCAGAATTCAGATAAAACATTACGCTCAGGAGTCAAATTTCCGACATTTCAGACATTTTGAAAATTGCAGGGGGGTTTGGGCAAAATATGACCCATCGCCGTTTTCAGTAATTGGCATATTTTCGGTATAAAAAGTCGTAATTTGAAACTGAAAATAGGTGCAGAGAGTCAGAATTCGGCTCAAAAATCACTCTCAGGAGTCAAATTTCCGATATTTCAGACATTTTGAAAACTGCAGGGGGGTTTGGGCAAAAAATGACCCATCGCCGTTTACAGTAATTGGCATATTTTCGGTATGAAACGTCGTAATTTGAAACTGAAATTAGGTGCAGAGAGTTAGAGTTCGGCTCACAAATCACGCTCAGGAGTCAAATTTCCGACATTTCCGACATTTTAAAAACTGCAGGGGGGTTTGGGCAAAATATGACCCATCGCTGTTTTCAGTAATTGGCATATTTTCGGTATGAAACGACGTAATTTGACACTCAAAATAGGTGCAGAGAGTCAGAATTCGGCTCAAAAATCACGCTCAGGAGTCAAATTTCCGACATTTAAGACATTTTGAAAACTTCAGGGGGGTTTGGGCAAAATATGGCCCATCGCCATTCTCAGTAATTGGCATATTTTCGGTATAAAAAGTCGTAATTTGAAACTGAAATTAGGTGCAGAGAGTCAGAATTCAGATAAAAAATCACGTTCAGGAGTCAAATTTCCGACATTTCAGACATTTTGAAAACTGCAGGGGGGTTTGGGCAAAATATGACCCATCGCTGTTTTCAGTAATTGGCATATTTTCGGTATAAAAAGTCGTAATTTGAAACTGAAAATAGGTGCAGAGAGTCAGAATTCGGCTCAAAAATCACGCTCAGGAGTCAAATTTCCGACATTTCAGACATTTTGAAAACTGCAGGGGGGTTTGGGCAAAATATGACCCATCGCTGTTTACAGTAATTGGCATATTTTCGGTATGATACGTCGTAATTTGAAACTGAAAATAGGTGCAGAGAGTCAGAATTCGGCTCAAAAATCACGCTCAGGAGTTAAATTTCCGACATTTCAGACATTTTGAAAACTGCAGGGGGGTTTGGGCAAAATATGACCCATCGCTGTTTTCAGTAATTGGCATATTTTCGGTATGAAACGTCGTAATTTGAAACTAAAAATAGGTGCAGAGAGTCCGAATTCGGCTAAAAAATCACGCTCAGGAGTCAAATTTCCGACATTTCAGACATTTTGAAAAGTGCAGGGGGGTTTGGGCAAAATATGACCCATCGCCGTTTTCAGTAATTGGCATATTTTCGGTATAAAAAGTCGTAATTTGAAACTGAAATTAGGTGCAGAGAGTCAGAATTCAGATAAAAAATCACGCTCAGGAGTCAAATTTCCGACATTTCAGACATTTTGAAAACTGCAGGGGGGTTTGGGCAAAAAATGACCCATCGCCGTTTACAGTAATTGGCATATTTTCGGTATGAAACGTCGTAATTTGAAACTGAAATTAGGTGCAGAGAGTTAGAATTCGGCTCACAAATCACGCTCAGGAGTCAAATTTCCGACATTTCAGAAATTTTAAAAACTGCAAGGGGGTTTGGGCAAAATATGACCCATCGCTGTTTTCAGTAATTGGCATATTTTCGGTATGAAACGACGTAATTTGACACTCAAAATAGGTGCAGAGAGTCAGAATTCGGCTCAAAAATCACGCTCAGGAGTCAAATTTCCGACATTTCAGACATTTTAAAAACTGCAGGGGGGATTGGGAAAAATATGACCCATCGCCGTTTTCAGAAATTGGCATATTTTCGGTATAAAAAGTCTTAATTTGAAAATGAAAATTGGTGCAGAGAGTCAGAATTCGGCTCAAAAATTACGCTCAGGAGTCAAATTTCCGACATTTCAGACATTTTGAAAACTGCAGGGGGGTTTAGGCAAAATATGACCCATCGCCGTTTTCAGTAATTGGCATATTTTCGGTATAAAAAGTCGTAATTTGAAACTGAAAATAGGTGCAGAGAGTCAGAATTCGGCTCAAAAATCACGCTCAGAAGTCAAATTTCCGACATTTCAGACATTTTGAAAACTGCAGGGAGGTTTGGGCAAAATATGACCCATTGCTGTTTTCAGTAATTGGCATATTTTCGGTATAAAAACTCGTAATTTGAAACTGAAAATAGGTGCAGAGAGTCAGAATTCGGCTCAAAAATCACGCTCAGGAGTCAAATTTCCGACATTTCAGACATTTTGAAAACTGCAGGGGGGTTTGGGCAAAATATGACCCATCGCCATTCTCAGTAATTGGCATATTTTCGGTATAAAAAGTCGTAATTTGAAACTGAAATTAGGTGCAGAGAGTCAGAATTCAGATATAAAATCACGTTCAGGAGTCAAATTTCCGACATTTCAGACATTTTGAAAACTGCAGGGAGGTTTGGGCAAAATATGACCCATCGCTGTTTTCAGTAATTGGCATATTTTCGGTATAAAAAGTCGTAATTTGAAACTGAAAATAGGTGCAGAGAGTCAGAATTCGGCTCAAAAATCACGCTCAGGAGTCAAATTTCCGACATTTCAGACATTTTGAAAACTGCAGGGGGGTTTGGGCAAAATATGACCCATCGCCGTTTTCAGTAATTGGCATATTTTCAGTATAAAAAGTCGTAATTTGAAACTGAAATTAGGTGCAGAGAGTCAGAATTCAGATAAAAAATCACGCTCAGGAGTCAAATTTCTGACATTTCAGACATTTTGAAAACTGCAGGGGGGTTTGGGCAAAATATGACCCATCGCCGTTTTCAGTAATTGGCATATTTTCGTTATAAAAAGTCGTAATTTGAAACTGAAAATAGGTGCAGAGAGTCAGAATTCGGCTCGAAAATCACGCTCAGGAGTCAAATTTCCGACATTTCAAACATTTTGAAAACTGCAGGGGGGTTTGGGCAAAATATGACCCATCGCCGTTTTCAGTAATTGGCATATGTTCGGTATAAAAAGTCGTAATATGAAACTAAAAATAGGTGCAGAGAGTCAGAATTCAGATAAAACATTACGCTCAGGAGTCAAATTTCCGACATTTCAGACATTTTGAAAATTGCAGGGGGGTTTGGGCAAAATATGACCCATCGCCGTTTTCAGTAATTGGCATATTTTCGGTATAAAAAGTCGTAATTTGAAACTGAAAATAATTGCAGAGAGTCAGAATTCGGCTCAAAAATCACTCTCAGGAGTCAAATTTCCGATATTTCAGACATTTTGAAAACTGCAGGGGGGTTTGGGCAAAAAATGACCCATCGCCGTTTACAGTAATTGGCATATTTTCGGTATGAAACGTCGTAATTTGAAACTGAAATTACGTGCAGAGAGTTAGAGTTCGGCTCACAAATCACGCTCAGGAGTCAAATTTCCGACATTTCAGACATTTTAAAAACTGCAGGGGGGTTTGGGCAAAATATGACCCATCGCTGTTTTCAGTAATTGGCATATTTTCGGTATGAAACGACGTAATTTGACACTCAAAATAGGTGCAGAAAGTCAGAATTCGGCTCAAAAATCACGCTCAGGAGTCAAATTTCCGACATTTCAGACATTTTGAAAACTGCAGGGGGGTTTGGGAAAAATATGACCCATCGCCGTTTTCAGAAATTGGCATATTTTCGGTATAAAAAGTCGTAATTTGAAACTGAAAATAGGTGCAGAGAGTCAGAATTCGGCTCAAAAATCACGTTCAGGAGACAAATTTCCGACATTTAAGACATTTTGAAAACTGCAGGGGGGTTTGGGCAAAATATGGCCCATCGCCATTCTCAGTAATTGGCATATTTTCGGTATAAAAAGTCGTAATTTGAAACTGAAAATAGGTGCAGAGAGTCAGAATTCGGCTCAAAAATCACGCTCAGGAGTCAAATTTCCTACATTACAGACATTTTGAAAACTGCAGGGGGGTTTGGGCAAAATATGACCCATCGCCGTTTTCAGTAATTGGCATATTTTCAGTATAAAAAGTCGTAATTTGAAACTGAAATTAGGTGCAGAGAGTCAGAATTCGGCTCAAAAATCACGCTCAGGAGTCAAATTTCCGACATTTCAGACATTTTGAAAACTGCAGGGGGGTTTGGGCAAAATATGACCCATCGCTGTTTACAGTAATTGGCATATTTTCGGTATGATACGTCGTAATTTGAAACTGAAAATAGGTGCAGAGAGTCAGAATTCGGCTCAAAAATCACGCTCAGGAGTTAAATTTCCGACATTTCAGACATTTTGAAAACTGCAGGGGGGTTTGGGCAAAATATGACCCATCGCTGTTTTCAGTAATTGGCATATTTTCGGTATGAAACGTCGTAATTTGAAACTAAAAATAGGTGCAGAGAGTCCGAATTCGGCTAAAAAATCACGCTCAGGAGTCAAATTTCCGACATTTCAGACATTTTGAAAAGTGCAGGGGGGTTTGGGCAAAATATGACCCATCGCCGTTTTCAGTAATTGGCATATTTTCGGTATAAAAAGTCGTAATTTGAAACTGAAATTAGGTGCAGAGAGTCAGAATTCAGATAAAAAATCACGCTCAGGAGTCAAATTTCCGACATTTCAGACATTTTGAAAACTGCAGGGGGGTTTGGGCAAAATATGACCCATCGCCGTTTTCAGTAATTGGCATATTTTCGGTATAAAAAGTCGTAATTTGAAACTGAAAATAGGTGCAGAGAGTCAGAATTCGGCTCAAAAATCACTCTCTGGAGTCAAATTTCCGATATTTCAGACATTTTGAAAACTGCAGGGGGGTTTGGGCAAAAAATGACCCATCGCCGTTTACAGTAATTGGCATATTTTCGGTATGAAACGTCGTAATTTGAAACTGAAATTAGGTGCAGAGAGTTAGAATTCGGCTCACAAATCACGCTCAGGAGTCAAATTTCCGACATTTCAGAAATTTTAAAAACTGCAAGGGGGTTTGGGCAAAATATGACCCATCGCTGTTTTCAGTAATTGGCATATTTTCGGTATGAAACGACGTAATTTGACACACAAAATAGGTGCAGTGAGTCAGAATTCGGCTCAAAAATCACGCTCAGGAGTCAAATTTCCGACATTTCAGACATTTTAAAAACTGCAGGGGGGTTTGGGAAAAATATGACCCATCGCCGTTTTCAGAAATTGGCATATTTTCGGTATAAAAAGTCGTAATTTGAAAATGAAAATAGGTGCAGAGAGTCAGAATTTGGCTCAAAAATCACGCTCAGGAGTCAAATTTCCGACATTTCAGACATTTTGAAAACTGCAGGGGGGTTTAGGCAAAATATGACCCATCGCCGTTTTCAGTAATTGGCATATTTTCGGTATAAAAAGTCGTAATTTGAAACTGAAAATAGGTGCAGAGAGTCAGAATTCGGCTCAAAAATCACGTTCAGGAGTCAAATTTTAGACATTTCAGACATTTTGAAAACTGCAGGGAGGTTTGGGCAAAATATGACCCATCGCTGTTTTCAGTAATTGGCATATTTTCGGTATAAAAAGTCGTAATTTGAAACTGAAAATAGGTGCAGGGAGTCAGAATTCGGCTCAAAAATCACGCTCAGGAGTCAAATTTCCGACATTTCAGACATTTTGAAAACTGCAGGGGGGTTTGGGCAAAATATGACCCATCGCCATTCTCAGTAATTGGCATATTTTCGGTATAAAAAGTCGTAATTTGAAACTGAAATTAGGTGCAGAGAGTCAGAATTCAGATATAAAATCACGTTCAGGAGTCAAATTTCCGACATTTCAGACATTTTGAAAACTGCAGGGAGGTTTGGGCAAAATATGACCCATCGCTGTTTTCAGTAATTGGCATATTTTCGGTATAAAAAGTCGTAATTTGAAACTGAAAATAGGTGCAGAGAGTCAGAATTCGGCTCAAAAATCACGCTCAGGAGTCAAATTTCCTACATTTTAGACATTTTGAAAACTGCAGGGGGGTTTGGGCAAAATATGACCCATCGCCGTTTTCAGTAATTGGCATATTTTCAGTATAAAAAGTCGTAATTTGAAACTGAAATTAGGTGCAGAGAGTCAGAATTCGGCTCAAAAATCACGCTCAGGAGTCAAATTTCCGACATTTCAGACATTTTGAAAACTGCAGGGGGGTTTGGGCAAAATATGACCCATCGCCGTTTTCAGTAATTGGCATATGTTCGGTATAAAAAGTCGTAATATGAAACTGAAAATAGGTGCAGAGAGTCAGAATTCGGCTCGAAAATCACGCTCAGGAGTCAAATTTCCGACATTTCAAACATTTTGAAAACTGCAGGGGGGTTTGGGCAAAATATGACCCATCGCCGTTTTCAGTAATTGGCATATGTTCGGTATAAAAAGTCGTAATATGAAACTGAAAATAGGTGCAGAGAGTCAGAATTCGGATAAAAAATCACGCTCAGGAGTCAAATTTCCGACATTTCAGACATTTTGAAAATTGCAGGGGGTTTTGGGCAAAATATGACCCATCGCCGTTTTCAGAAATTGGCATATTTTCGGTATAAAAAGTCGTAATTTGAAACTGAAAATAGGTGCAGAGAGTCAGAATTCGGCTCAAAAATCACGCTCAGGAGTCAAATTTTCGACATTTCAAACATTTTGAAAACTGCAGGGGGGTTTGGGCAAAATATGACCCATCGCCGTTTTCAGTAATTGGCATATGTTCGGTATAAAAAGTCGTAATATGAAACTGAAATTAGGTGCAGAGAGTCAGAATTCAGATAAAACATCACGCTCAGGAGTCAAATTTCCGACATTTCAGACATTTTGAAAATTGCAGGGGGGTTTGGGCAAAATATGACCCATCGCCGTTTTCAGTAATTGGCATATTTTCGGTATAAAAAGTCGTAATTTGAAACTGAAAATAGGTGCAGAGAGTCAGAATTCGGCTCAAAAATCACTCTCAGGAGTCAAATTTCCGATATTTCCGACATTTTGAAAACTGCAGGGGGGTTTGGGCAAAAAATGACCCATCGCCGTTTACAGTAATTGGCATATTTTCGGTATGAAACGTCGTAATTTGAAACTGAAATTAGGTGCAGAGAGTTAGAATTCGGCTCACAAATCACGCTCATGATTCAAATTTCCAACATTTCAGACATTTTAAAAACTGCAGGGGGGTTTGGGCAAAATATGACCCATCGCTGTTTTCAGTAATTGGCATATTTTCGGTATGAAACGACGTAATTTGACACTCAAAATAGGTGCAGAGAGTCAGAATTCGGCTCAAAAATCACGCTCAGGAGTCAAATTTCCGACATTTCAGACATTTTGAAAACTGCAGGGGGGTTTGGGAAAAATATGACCCATCGCCGTTTTCAGAAATTGGCATATTTTCGGTATAAAAAGTCGTAATTTGAAACTGAAAATAGGTGCAGAGAGTCAGAATTCGGCTCAAAAATCACGCTCAGGAGTCAAATTTCCGACATTTCAGACATTTTGAAAACTGCAGGGGGGTTTGGGCAAAATATGACCCATCGCCGTTTTCAGTAATTGGCATATTTTCGGTATAAAAAGTCGTAATTTGAAACTGAAATTAGGTGCAGAGAGTCAGAATTCGGCTCAAAAATCACGCTCAGGAGTCAAATTTCCGACATTTCAGACATTTTGAAAACTGCAGGGGGGTTTGGGCAAAATGTGACCCACCGCCGCTATCAGTAATTGGCATATTTTTGGTATAAAAAGTCGGAATTTTAAACTGCGAATAGGTGCAGAGAACCAGAATTTTGGTCAAAAATATGGCTCAGGTATCGAATTTGGGATGTTTGGGATATTTTGAAAACTGCAGGGGGGGTTTGCGCAAAATGTGACCCACCGCCGCTTTCAGTAATTGGCATATTTTTGGTATAAAAAGTCGGAATTTAAAACTGCGAATAGGTGCAGAGAGCCAGAATTTGGGTCGAAAATATGGCTCAGGTATCGAATTTGGGATGTTTGTAATATTTTGAAAACTGCAGGGGGGTTAGGGCAAAATCTGACCCACCTCCGCTTTCAGTAATTGGTAGATTTTTGGTATAAAAATTCGAAATTTCAAACTGCGAATAGGTGCAGAGAGCCAGAATGTCTGTCCAAAATATGGCGCAGGTATCGAATTTGATATGTCTGGGATATTTTGAAAACTGCAGGGGGGTTTGGGCAAAATGTGACCCACCGTCGCTTTCAGTAATTGGCAGATTTTTTTAAATAAAAAGTCGGAATTTAAAACGGCGAATAGGTGCAGAGAGCCAGAATTTGGGTCGAAAATATGGTTCAGGTATCGAATTTGGGATGTTTGGGATATTTTGAAAACTGCAGGGGGTTTGGGCAAAATGTGACCCACCGCCGCTTTCAGTAATTGGCATATTTTTGGTATAGAAAGTCGAAATTTTAAACTGCGAATAGGTGCAGAGAGACAGAATTTGGGTCAAAATATGGCTGAGATATCGAATTTGGGATGTTTGGGATATTTTGAAAACTGCAGGGGGTGTTTAGGCAAAATGTGACCTACCGTCGCTTTCAGTAATTGGCAGATTTTTAAAATAAAAATTCGGAATTTAAAACGGCGAGTAGGTGCAGAGAGCCAGAATTTGGGTCCAAAATATGGCTCAGGTATCGAATTTGGGATGTTTGGGATATTTTGAAAACTGCAGGGGGGGTTTGGGCAAAATGTGACCTACCGCAGCTTTCAGTAATATGGATATTTTTGGTATAAAAAGTTCGAATTTCAAACTGCGAATTGATGCAGTGAGACAGAATTTGGGTCCAAAATATGGATCAGGTATTGAATTTGGGATGTTTGTGATATTTTGAAAACTGCAGGGGGTTTGGGCAAAATGTGACCCACCGCCGCTTTCAGTAATTGACATATTTTTGGTATAAAAAGTCGGAATTTTAAACTGCGAATAGGTGCAGAGAGCCAGAATTTGGGTCCAAAATACGGCTCAGGTATCGAATTTGGGATGTTTCTGATATTTTGAAAATTGCAAGGGGGGGTTTGGGCAAAATGTGATCCACCGCCGCTTTCAGTAATTGGCATATTTTTGGTAAAAAGTTGGAATTTCAAACTGCGAATAGGTGCAGAGAGCCAGAAGTTGGGTCCAAAATACGGCTCAGGAATGTAATTTGGGATGTTTCTGATATTTTGAAAACTACAGGGGGGTTTGGGCAAAATGTGACCCACCGCCGCTTTTAGTAATTGGCATATTTTTGGTATAAAAAGTCGGAATTTTTAACTGCGAATAGGTGCAGAGAGCCAGAATTTGGGTCCAAAATATGGCTCAGGTATCGAATTTGGGATGTTTGGGATATTTTGAAAACTGCAGGGGGGGGGGGGGGTTTGGACAAAATGTGACCTACCGTCGCATTCAGTAATTGACATATTTTTTAAATAAAAAGTCGGAATTTAAAACGGCGAATAGGTGCAGAGAGCCAGAATTTGGGTCCAAAATATGGCTCAGGTATCGAATTTGGGATGTTTGGGATATTTTGAAAACTGCAGGGAGGGGGGGGGTGTTTGGGCAAAATGTGACCCACCGCCGCTTTCAGTAATTGGCAGATATTTGGTATAAAGATTCGGAATTTCAAACTGCGAATAGGTGCAGAGAGCCAGAATTTGGGTCCAAAATATTTCTCAGGTATCGAATTTGATATGTCTGGGATATTTTGAAAACTGCAGGGGGGTTTGGGCAAAATGTGACCCACCGCCGCTTTTAGTAATTGGCATATTTTTTAAATAAAAAGTCGGAATTTAAAACGGCGAATAGGTGCAGAGAGTCAGAATTTGGGTCCAAAATATGGATCAGGTATCGAATTTGGGATGTTTGGGATATTTTGAAAACTGCAGGGGAATTGGGCAAAATGTGACACACCGCCGCTTTCAGTAATTGACATATTTTTGGTATAGAAATTCGAAATTTCAAACTGCGAATAGGTGCAGAGAGCCAGAATTTGGGTCGAAAATATGGCTCAGGTATCGAATTTGGGATGTTTGGGATATTTTGAAAACTGCAGGGGGGTTTGGGCAAAATGTGACCCACCGCCGCTTTCAGTAATTGGCATAATTTTGGTATAAAAATTCGAAACTTCAAACTGCGAATAGGTGCAGAGAGCCAGAATTTGGGTCGAAAATATGGTTCAGGTATCGAATTTGGGATGTTTTGGATATTTTGAAAACTGCAGGGGAGTTTGGGCAAAATGTGACACACCGCCGCTTTCATTAATTGGCATATTTTTTTGAGATAAAAAGTCGTAATTTCAAACTGCGAATAAGTGCAGAGAGCCAGAATTTGGGTCCAAAATATGGCTCAGGTATCGAATTTGGGATGTCTGGGATATTTTGAAAACTGCATGGGGGTTTGGGTAAAATGTGACCCATCGCCGTTTTCAGTAATTGCCATATTTTTGGTATAAAAATTCGGAATTTCAAACTGCGAGTAGATGCAGAGAGCCAGAATTTGGGTCAAAAATATGGCTCAGGTATCGAATTTGGGATGTTTGGGATATTTTGAAAATTGCAGGGGAGGTTTGGGCAAAATGTGACCCACCGCCGCTTTCAGTAATTGGCAGATTTTTGGTATAAAAAGTCGGAATTTCATACTGTGAATAGGTGCAAAGAGCCAGAATTTGGGTCGAAAATATGGCTCAGGTATCGAATTTGGGATGTTTGGGATATTTTGAAAGCGGCAGGGGGGTTTGGGCAAAATGCGACCCATCGCCGCTTTCAGTAATTGGCATATTTTTGGTATAAAATTCGGAATTTTAAACTGCAAATAGGTGCAGAGAGCCAGAATTTGGGTCCAAAATATGGCTTAGGTATCGAATTTGGGATGTTTGGGATATTTTGAAAACTGGAGGGGGGTTTGGGCAAAATGTGACCCACCGCCGCTTTCAGTAATTGGCAGATATTTGGTATAAAAAGTCGGAATTTCAAACTGTGAATAGGTGCAGAGAGCCAGAATTTGGGTCCAAAATATTTCTCAGGTATCGAATTTGATATGTCTGGGATATTTTGAAAACTGCAGGGGGGTTTGGGCAAAATGTGACCCACCGTCGCTTTCAGTAATTGGCAGATTTTTAATATAAAAAGTCGGAATTTAAAACGGCGAATAGGTGCAGAGAGCCAGAATTTGGGTCCAAAATATGGATCAGGTATCGAATTTGGGATGTTTGGGGTATTTTGAAAACTGCAGGTGGGATTTGGGCAAAATATGACCCACCGCCGCTTTCAGTAATTGACATATTTTTAGTATAGAAATTCGAAATTTCAAACTGCGAATAGGTGCAGAGAGCCAGAATTTGGGTCGAAAATATGGCTCAGGTATCGAATTTGGGATGTTTTGGATATTTTGAAAACTGCAGGGGAATTGGGCAAAATGTGACACACCGCCGCTTTCAGTAATTGGCATATTTTTTTGAGATAAAAAGTCGTAATTTCAAACTGCGAATAGGTGCAGAGAGTCAGAATATGGGTCCAAAATATGGATCAGGTATCGAATTTGGGATGTCTGGGATATTTTGAAAACTGCAGGGGAGTTTGGGCAAAATGTGACCCACCGCCGCTTTCAGTAATTGGCATATTTTTTTTATAAAAAGTTGGAATTTCAAACTGCGAATAAGTGCAGAGAGCTAGAATTTGGGTCGAAAATATGGCTCAGGTATCGAATTTGGGATGTTTAGGATATTTTGAAAACTGGAGGGGGGTTTGGGTAAAATGTGACCCACCGCCACTTTCAGTAATTGGCATATTTTTGGTTTAGAAAGTCGAAATTTCAAACTGCGAGTAGATGCAGAGAGCCAGAATTTGGGTCAAAAATATGGCTCAGGTATCGAATTTGGGATGTTTGGGATATTTTGAAAATTGCAGGGGAGGTTTTGGCAAAATGTGACCCACCGCCGCTTTCAGTAATTGGCATATTTTTGGTATAAAAAGTCGGAATTTCATACTGTGACTAGGTGCAGAGAGCCAGAATTTGGGTCGAAAATATGGCTCAGGTATCGAATTTGGGATGTTTGGGATATTTTGAAAGCTGCAGGGGGGTTTGGGCAAAATGTGACCCACCGCCGCTTTCAGTACTTGGCAGATTTTTGGTATAAAAAGTCGGAATTTCGAACTGCGAATAGGTGCAGAGAGCCAGAATTTGGGTCCAAAATATGGCTCAGGTATCGAATTTGATATGTCTGGGATATTTTGAAAACTGCAGGGGGGTTTGGGCAAAATGTGACCCACCGTCGCTCTCAGTAATTGGCAGATTTTTTAAATAAAAAGTCGGAATTTAAAACGGCGAATAGGTGCAGAGAGCCAGAATTTGGGTCCAAAATATGGCTCAGGTATCGAATTTGGGATGTTTGGGATATTTTGAAAACTGCAGGGGGGGTTTGGGCAAAATGTGACCCACCGCCGCTATCAGTAATTGGCATATTTTTGGTATAAAAAGTCGGAATTTTAAACTGCGAATAGGTGCAGAGAGCCAGAATTTGGGTCCAAAATACGGCTCAGGTATCGAATTTGGGATGTTTCTGATATTTTGAAAACTGCAGGGGGGGGTTTGGGCAAAATGTGATCCACCGCCGCTTTCAGTAATTGGCATATTTTTGGTAAAAAGTTGGAATTTCAAACTGCGAATAGGTGCAGAGAGCCAGAAGTTGGGTCCAAAATATGGCTCAGGAATGTAATTTGGGATGTTTCTGATATTTTGAAAACTGCAGGGGGGTTTGGGCAAAATGTGACCCACCGCCGCTTTTAGTAATTGGCATATTTTTGGTATAAAAAGTCGGAACTTTTAACTGCGAATAGGTGCAGAGAGCCAGAATTTGGGTCCAAAATACGGCTCAGGTGTCGAATTTGGGATGTTTGGGATATTTTGAAAACTGCAGGGGGGGGGGTTTGGACAAAATGTGACCTACCGTCGCATTCAGTAATTGACATATTTTTTAAATAAAAAGTAGGAATTTAAAACGGCGAATAGGTGCAGAGAGCCAGAATTTGGGTCCAAAATATGGCTCAGGTATCGAATTTGGGATGTTTGGGATATTTTGAAAACTGCAGGGAGGGGGGGGGGGTTTGGGCAAAATGTGACCCACCGCCGCTTTCAGTAATTGGCAGATATTTGGTATAAAGAGTCGGAATTTCAAACTGCGAATAGGTGCAGAGAGCCAGAATTTGGGTCCAAAATATTTCTCAGGTATCGAATTTGATATGTCTGGGATATTTTGAAAACTGCAGGGGGGTTTGGGCAAAATGTGACCCACCGCCGCTTTTAGTAATTAGCATATTTTTTAAATAAAAAGTCGGAATTTAAAACGGCGAATAGGTGCAGAGAGTCAGAATTTGGGTCCAAAATATGGATCAGGTATCGAATTTGGGATGTTTTATATATTTTGAAAACTGCAGGGGGGTTTGGGCAAAATGTGACACACCGCCGCTTTCAGTAATTGGCATATTTTTTTGAGATAAAAAGTCGTAATTTCAAACTGCGAATAGGTGCAGAGAGCCAGAATTTGGGTCCAAAATATGGTTCAGGTATCGAATTTGGGATGTTTGGGATATTTTGAAAACTGCAGGGGGGGTTTGGGCAAAATGTGACCCACCGCCGCTATCAGTAATTGGCATATTTTTGGTATAAAAAGTCGGAATTTTAAACTGCGAATAGGTGCAGAGAACCAGAATTTTGGTCAAAAATATGGCTCAGGTATCGAATTTGGGATGTTTGGGATATTTTGAAAACTGCAGGGGGGGTTTGGGCAAAATGTGACCCCCCGCCGCTTTCAGTAATTGGCATATTTTTGGTATAAAAAGTCGGAATTTAAAACTGCGAATAGGTGCAGAGAGCCAGAATTTGGGTCGAAAATATGGCTCAGGTATCGAATTTGGGATGTTTGTGATATTTTGAAAACTGCAGGGGGGTTTGGGCAAAATCTGACCCACATCCGCTTTCAGTAATTGGCAGATTTTTGGTATAAAAAGTCGAAATTTCAAACTGCGAATAGGTGCAGAGAGCCAGAATGTCTGTCCAAAATATGGCTCAGGTATCGAATTTGATATGTCTGGGATATTTTGAAAACTGCAGGGGGGTTTGGGCAAAATGTGACCCACCGCCGCTATCAGTAATTGGCATATTTTTGGTATAAAAAGACGGAATTTTAAACTGCGAATAGGTGCAGAGAACCAGAATTTTGGTCAAAAATATGGCTCAGGTATCGAATTTGGGATGTTTGGGATATTTTGAAAACTGCAGGGGGTTTGGGCAAAATGTGACCCACCGCCGCTTTCAGTAATTGGCATATTTTTGGTATAGAAAGTCGAAATTTTAAACTGCGAATAGGTGCAGAGAGACAGAATTTGGGTCAAAATATGGCTGAGATATCGAATTTGGGATGTTTGGGATATTTTGAAAACTGCAGGGGGTGTTTAGGCAAAATGTGACCTACCGTCGCTTTCAGTAATTGGCAGATTTTTAAAATATAAATTCGGAATTTAAAACGGGGAGTAGGTGCAGAGAGCCAGAATTTGGGTCCAAAATATGGCTCAGGTATCGAATTTGGGATGTTTGGGATATTTTGAAAACTGCAGGGGGGGTTTGGGCAAAATGTGACCTACCGCAGCTTTCAGTAATATGGATATTTTTGGTATAAAAAGTTGGAATTTCAAACTGCGAATTGATGCAGTGAGCCAGAATTTGGGTCCAAAATATGGATCAGGTATTGAATTTGGGATGTTTGTGATATTTTGAAAACTGCAGGGGGTTTGGGCAAAATGTGACCCACCGCCGCTTTCAGTAATTGACATATTTTTGGTATAAAAAGTCTGAATTTTAAACTGCGAATAGGTGCAGAGAGCCAGAATTTGGGTCCAAAATACGGCTCAGGTATCGAATTTGGGATGTTTCTGATATTTTGAAAACTGCAGGGGGGGGGGGTTTGGGCAAAATGTGATCCACCGCCGCTTTCAGTAATTGGCATATTTTTGGTAAAAAGTTGGAATTTCAAACTGTGAATAGGTGCAGAGAGCCAGAAGTTGGGTCCAAAATACGGCTCAGGAATGTAATTTGGGATGTTTCTGATATTTTGAAAACTGCAGGGGGGTTTGGGCAAAATGTGACCCACCGCCGCTTTTAGTAATTGGCATATTTTTGGTATAAAAAGTCGGAATTTTTAACTGTGAATAGGTGCAGAGAGCCAGAATTTGGGTCCAAAATACGGCTCAGGTGTCGAATTTGGGATGTTTGGGATATTTTGAAAACTGCAGGGGGGGGGGGGGGGTTTGGACAAAATGTGACCTACCATCGCATTCAGTAATTGACATATTTTTTAAATAAAAAGTCGGAATTTAAAACGGCGAATAGGTGCAGAGAGCCAGAATTTGGGTCCAAAATATGGCTCAGGTATCGAATTTGGGATGTCTGGGATATTTTGAAAACTGCATGGGGGTTTGGGCAAAATGTGACCCATCGCCGTTTTCAGTAATTGCCATATTTTTGGTATAAAAAGTCGGAATTTCAAACTGCGAGTAGATGCAGAGAGCCAGAATTTGGGTCAAAAATATGGCTCAGGTATCGAATTTGGGATGTTTGGGATATTTTGAAAATTGCAGGGGAGGTTTGGGCAAAATGTGACCCACTGCCGCTTTCAGTAATTGGCAGATTTTTGGTATAAAAAGTCGGAATTTCATACTGTGAATAGGTGCAAAGAGCCAGAATTTGGGTCGAAAATATGGCTCAGGTATCGAATTTGGGATGTTTGGGATATTTTGAAAACTGCAGGGGGGGTTTGGGCAAAATGTGACCTACCGCAGCTTTCAGTAATATGGATATTTTTGGTATAAAAAGTTGGAATTTCAAACTGCGAATTGATGCAGTGAGCCAGAATTTGGGTCCGAAATTTGGATCAGGTATTGAATTTGGGATGTTTGTGATATTTTGAAAACTGCAGGGGGTTTGGGCAAAATGTGACCCACCGCCGCTTTCAGTAATTGACATATTTTTGGTATAAAAAGTCGGAATTTTAAACTGCGAATAGGTGCAGAGAGCCAGAATTTGGGTCCAAAATACGGCTCAGGTATCGAATTTGGGATGTTTCTGATATTTTGAAAACTGCAGGGGGGGGGTTTGGGCAAAATGTGATCCACCGCCGCTTTCAGTAATTGGCATATTTTTGGTAAAAAGTTGGAATTTCAAACTGCGAATAGGTGCAGAGAGCCAGAAGTTGGGTCCAAAATATGGCTCAGGAATGTAATTTGGGATGTTTCTGATATTTTGAAAATTGCAGGGGGGTTTGGGCAAAATGTGACCCACCGCCGCTTTTAGTAATTGGCATATTTTTGGTATAAAAAGTCGGAATTTTTAACTGCGAATAGGTGCAGAGAGCCAGAATTTGGGTCCAAAATACGGCTCAGGTGTCGAATTTGGGATGTTTGGGATATTTTGAAAACTGCAGGGGGGTTTGGGCAAAATGTGACACACCGCCGCTTTCAGTAATTGGCATATTTTTTTGAGATAAAAAGTCGTAATTTCAAACTGCGAATAGGTGCAGAGAGCCAGAATTTGGGTCCAAAATATGGCTTAGGTATCGAATTTGGGATGTTTGGGATATTTTGAAAACTGCAGGGGGGTTTGGGCAAAATGTGACCCACCGCCGCTTTCAGTAATTGGCAGATATTTGGTATAAAAAGTCGGAATTTCAAACTGTGAATAGGTGCAGAGAGCCAGAATTTGGGTCCAAAATATTTCTCAGGTATCGAATTTGATATGTCTGGGATATTTTGAAAACTGCAGGGGGGTTTGGGCAAAATGTGACCCACCGTCGCTTTCAGTAATTGGCAGATTTTTAATATAAAAAGTCGGAATTTAAAACGGCGAATAGGTGCAGAGAGCCAGAATTTGGGTCCAAAATATGGATCAGGTATCGAATTTGGGATGTTTGGGGTATTTTGAAAACTGCAGGTGGGATTTGGGCAAAATATGACCCACCGCCGCTTTCAGTAATTGACATATTTTTAGTATAGAAATTCGAAATTTCAAACTGCGAATAGGTGCAGAGAGCCAGAATTTGGGTCGAAAATATGGCTCAGGTATCGAATTTGGGATGTTTTGGATATTTTGAAAACTGCAGGGGAGTTTGGGCAAAATGTGACACACCGCCGCTTTCAGTAATTGGCATATTTTTTTGAGATAAAAAGTCGTAATTTCAAACTGCGAATAGGTGCAGAGAGTCAGAATATGGGTCCAAAATATGGATCAGGTATCGAATTTGGGATGTCTGGGATATTTTGAAAACTGCAGGGGGGTTTGGGTAAAATGTGACCCACCGCCACTTTCAGTAATTGGCATATTTTTGGTTTAGAAAGTCGAAATTTCAAACTGCGAGTAGATGCAGAGAGCCAGAATTTGGGTAAAAAATATGGCTCAGGTATCGAATTTGGGATGTTTGGGATATTTTGAAAATTGCAGGGGAGGTTTTGGCAAAATGTGACCCACCGCCGCTTTCAGTAATTGGCATATTTTTGGTATAAAAAGTCGGAATTTCATACTGTGACTAGGTGCAGAGAGCCAGAATTTGGGTCGAAAATATGGCTCAGGTATCGAATTTGGGATGTTTGGGATATTTTGAAAGCTGCAGGGGGGTTTGGGCAAAATGTGACCCACCGCCGCTTTCAGTACTTGGCAGATTTTTGGTATAAAAAGTCGGAATTTCGAACTGCGAATAGGTGCAGAGAGCCAGAATTTGGGTCCAAAATATGGCTCAGGTATCGAATTTGATATGTCTGGGATATTTTGAAAACTGCAGGGGGGTTTGGGCAAAATGTGACCCACCGTCGCTCTCAGTAATTGGCAGATTTTTTAAATAAAAAGTCGGAATTTAAAACGGCGAATAGGTGCAGAGAGCCAGAATTTGGGTCCAAAATATGGCTCAGGTATCGAATTTGGGATGTTTGGGATATTTTGAAAACTGCAGGGGGGGTTTGGGCAAAATGTGACCTACCGCAGCTTTCAGTAATATGGATATTTTTGGTATAAAAAGTTGGAATTTCAAACTGCGAATTGATGCAGTGAGCCAGAATTTGGGTCCAAAATATGGATCAGGTATTGAATTTGGGATGTTTCTGATATTTTGAAAACTGCAGGGGGGGGGGGGGGTTTGGGCAAAATGTGACCCACCGCCGCTTTCAGTAATTGGCAGATATTTGGTATAAAGAGTCGGAATTTCAAACTGCGAATAGGTGCAGAGAGCCAGAATTTGGGTCCAAAATATTTCTCAGGTATCGAATTTGATATGTCTGGGATATTTTGAAAACTGCAGGGGGGTTTGGGCAAAATGTGACCCACCGCCGCTTTTAGTAATTAGCATATTTTTTAAATAAAAAGTCGGAATTTAAAACGGCGAATAGGTGCAGAGAGTCAGAATTTGGGTCCAAAATATGGATCAGGTATCGAATTTGGGATGTTTTGGATATTTTGAAAACTGCAGGGGGGTTTGGGCAAAATGTGACACACCGCCGCTTTCAGTAATTGGCATATTTTTTTGAGATAAAAAGTCGTAATTTCAAACTGCGAATAGATGCAGAGAGCCAGAATTTGGGTCCAAAATATGGTTCAGGTATCGAATTTGGGATGTTTGGGATATTTTGAAAACTGCAAGGGGGGTTTGGGCAAAATGTGACCCACCGCCGCTATCAGTAATTGGCATATTTTTGGTATAAAAAGTCGGAATTTTAAACTGCGAATAGGTGCAGAGAGCCAGAATTTGGGTCGAAAATATGGCTCAGGTATCGAATTTGGGATGTTTGTGATATTTTGAAAACTGCAGGGGGGTTTGGGCAAAATCTGACCCACATCCGCTTTCAGTAATTGGAAGATTTTTGGTATAAAAAGTCGAAATTTCAAACTGCGAATAGGTGCAGAGAGCCAGAATGTCTGTCCAAAATATGGCTCAGGTATCGAATTTGATATGTCTGGGATATTTTGAAAACTGCAGGGGGGTTTGGGCAAAATGTGACCCACAGCCGCTATCAGTAATTGGCATATTTTTGGTATAAAAAGTCGGAATTTTAAACTGCGAATAGGTGCAGAGAACCAGAATTTTGGTCAAAAATATGGCTCAGGTATCGAATTTGGGATGTTTGGGATATTTTGAAAACTGCAGGGGGTTTGGGCAAAATGTGACCCACCGCCGCTTTCAGTAATTGGCATATTTTTGGTATAGAAAGTCGAAATTTTAAACTGCGAATAGGTGCAGAGAGACAGAATTTGGGTCAAAATATGGCTGAGATATCGAATTTGGGATGTTTGGAAAACTGCAGGGGGTGTTTAGGCAAAATGTGACCTACCGTCGCTTTCAGTAATTGGCAGATTTTTAAAATAAAAATTCGGAATTTAAAACGGCGAGTAGGTGCAGAGAGCCAGAATTTGGGTCCAAAATATGGCTCAGGTATCGAATTTGGGATGTTTGGGATATTTTGAAAACTGCAGGGGGGGTTTGGGCAAAATGTGACCTACCGCAGCTTTCAGTAATATGGATATTTTTGGTATAAAAAGTTAGAATTTCAAACTGCGAATTGATGCAGTGAGCCAGAATTTGGGTCCAAAATATGGATCAGGTATTGAATTTGGGATGTTTGTGATATTTTGAAAACTGCAGGGGGTTTGGGCAAAATGTGACCCACCGCCGCTTTCAGTAATTGGCATATTTTTGGTAAAATTTGGAATTTCAAACTGTGAATAGGTGCAGAGAGCCAGAAGTTGGGTCCAAAATACGGCTCAGGAATGTAATTTGGGATGTTTCTGATATTTTGAAAACTGCAGGGGGGTTTGGGCAAAATGTGACCCACCGCCGCTTTTAGTAATTGGCATATTTTTGGTATAAAAAGTCGGAATTTTTAACTGCGAATAGGTGCAGAGAGCCAGAATTTGGGTCCAAAATACGGCTCAGGTGTCGAATTTGGGATGTTTGGGATATTTTGAAAACTGTAGGGGGGGGGGGGTTTGGACAAAATGTGACCTACCGTCGCATTCAGTAATTGACATATTTTTTAAATAAAAAGTCGGAATTTAAAACGGCGAATAGGTGCAGAGATCCAGAATTTGGGTCCAAAATATGGCTCAGGTATCGAATTTGGGATGTTTGGGATATTTTGAAAACTGCAGGGAGGGGGGGGGGGTTTGGGCAAAATGTGACCCACCGCCGCTTTCAGTAATTGGCAGATATTTGGTATAAAGAGTCGGAATTTCAAACTGCGAATAGGTGCAGAGAGCCAGAATTTGGGTCCAAAATATTTCTCAGGTATCGAATTTGATATGTCTGGGATATTTTGAAAACTGTAGGGGGGTTTGGGCAAAATGTGACCCACCGCCGCTTTTAGTAATTGGCATATTTTTAAAATAAAAAGTCGGAATTTAAAACGGCGAATAGGTGCAGAGAGTCAGAATATGGGTCCAAAATATGGATCAGGTATCGAATTTGGGATGTTTGGGATATTTTGAAAACTGCAGGTGGGGTTTGGGCAAAATGTGACCCACCGCCGCTTTCAGTAATTGACATATTTTTGGTATAGAAATTCGAAATTTCAAACTGCGAATAGGTGCAGAGAGCCAGAATTTGGGTCGAAAATATGGTTCAGGTATCGAATTTGGGATGTTTTGGATATTTTGAAAACTGCAGGGGAGTTTGGGCAAAATGTGACACACCGCCGCTTTCAGTAATTGGCATATTTTTTGAGATAAAAAGTCGTAATTTCAAACTGCGAATAAGTGCAGAGAGCCAGAATTTGGGTCCAAAATATGGCTCAGGTATGGAATTTGGGATGTCTGGGATATTTTGAAAACTGCATGGGGGTTTGGGCAAAATGTGACCCATCGCCGTTTTCAGTAATTGCCATATTTTTGGTATAAAAAGTCGGAATTTCAAACTGCGAGTAGATGCAGAGAGCCAGAATTTGGGTCAAAAATATGGCTCAGGTATCGAATTTGGGATGTTTGGGATATTTTGAAAATTGCAGGGGAGCTTTGGGCAAAATGTGACCCACCGCCGCTTTCAGTAATTGGCAGATTTTCGGTATAAAAAGTAGGAATTTCATACTGTGAATAGGTGCAGAGAGCCAGAATTTGGGTCGAAAATATGGCTCAGGTATCGAATTTGGGATATTTGGGATATTTTAAAAGCTGCAGGGGGGTTTGGGCAAAATGTGACCTATCGCCGCTTTCAGTAATTGGCATATTTTTGGTATAAAATTCGGAATTTTACACTGCAAATAGGTGCAGAGAGCCAGAATTTGGGTCCAAAATATGGCTTAGGTATCGAATTTGGGATGTTTGGGATATTTTGAAAACTGCAGGGGGGTTTGGGCAAAATGTGACCCACCGCCGCTTTCAGTAATTGGCAGATATTTGGTATAAAAAGTCGGAATTTCAAACTGCGAATAGGTGCAGAGAGCCAGAATTTGGGTCCAAAATATTTCTCAGGTATCGAATTTGATATGTCTGGGATATTTTGAAAACTGTAGGGGGGTTTGGGCAAAATGTGACCCACCGTCGCTTTCAGTAATTGGCAGATTTTTAATATAAAAAGTCGGAATTTAAAACGGCGAATAGGTGCAGAGAGCCAGAATTTGGGTCCAAAATATGGATCAGGTATCGAATTTGGGATGTTTGGGGTATTTTGAAAAAGCCAGGTGGGATTTGGGCAAAATATGACCCACCGCCGCTTTCAGTAATTGACATATTTTTAGTATAGAAATTCGAAATTTCAAACTGCGAATAGGTGCAGAGAGCCAGAATTTGGGTCGAAAATATGGCTCAGGTATCGAATTTGGGATGTTTTGGATATTTTGAAAACTGCAGGGGAGTTTGGGCAAAATGTGACACACCGCCGCTTTCAGTAATTGGCATATTTTTTTGAGATAAAAAGTCGTAATTTCAAACTGCGAATAGGTGCAGAGAGCCAGAATTTGGGTCCAAAATATGGCTCAGGTATCGAATTTGGGATGTCTGTGATATTTTGAAAACTGCAGGGGAGTTTGGGCAAAATGTGACCCACCGCCGCTTTCAGTAATTTTCATATTTTTGTTATAAAAAGTTGGAATTTCAAACTGCGAATAAGTGCAGAGAGCTAGAATTTGGGTCCAAAATATGGCTCAGGTATCGAATTTGGGATGTTTAGGATATTTTGAAAACTGCAGGGGGGTTTGGGTAAAATGTGACCCACCGAAACTTTCAGTAATTGGCATATTTTTGGTTTAGAAAGTCGAAATTTCAAACTGCGAGTAGATGCAGAGAGCCAGAATTTGGGTCAAAAATATGGCTCAGGTATCGAATTTGGGATGTTTGGGATATTTTGAAAATTGCAGGGGAGGTTTTGGCAAAATGTGACCCACCGCCGCTTTCAGTAATTGGCATATTTTTGGTATAAAAAGTCGGAATTTAAAACTGCGAATAGGTGCAGAGAGCCAGAATTTGGGTCGAAAATATGGCTCAGGTATCGAATTTGGGATGTTTGTGATATTTTGAAAACTGCAGGGGGGTTTGGGCAAAATCTGACCCACCTCCGCTTTCAGTAATTGGCAGATTTTTGGTATAAAAAGTCGAAATTTCAAACTGCGAATAGGTGCAGAGAGCCAGAATGTCTGTCTAAAATATGGCTCAGGTATCGAATTTGATATGTCTGGGATATTTTGAAAACTGCAGGGGGGTTTGGGCAAAATGTGACCCACCGTCGCTTTCGGTAATTGGCAGATTTTTTAAAATAAAAAGTCGGAATTTAAAACTGCGAATAGGTGCAGAGAGCCAGAATTTGGGTCGAAAATATGGTTCAGGTATCGAATTTGGGATGTTTGGGATATTTTGAAAACTGCAGGGGGTTTGGGCAAAATGTGACCCACCGCCGCTTTCAGTAATTGGCATATTTTTGGTATAGAAAGTCGAAATTTTAAACTGCGAATAGGTGCAGAGAGACAGAATTTGGGTCAAAATATGGCTGAGATATCGAATTTGGGATGTTTGGGATATTTTGAAAACTGCAGGGGGTGTTTAGGCAAAATGTGACCTACCGTCGCTTTCAGTAATTGGCAGATTTTTAAAATAAAAATTCGGAATTTAAAACGGCGAGTAGGTGCAGAGAGCCAGAATTTGGGTCCAAAATATGGCTCAGGTATCGAATTTGGGATGTTTGGGATATTTTGAAAACTGCAGGGGGGGTTTGGGCAAAATGTCACCTACCGCAGCTTTCAGTAATATGGATATTTTTGGTATAAAAAGTTGGAATTTCAAACTGCGAATTGATGCAGTGAGCCAGAATTTGGGTCCAAAATATGGATCAGGTATTGAATTTGGGATGTTTGTGATATTTTGAAAACTGCAGGGGGTTTGGGCAAAATGTGACCCACCGCCGCTTTCAGTAATTGACATATTTTTGGTATAAAAAGTCGGAATTTTAAACTGCGAATTGGTGCAGAGAGCCAGAATTTCGGTCCAAAATACGGCTCAGGTATCGAATTTGGGATGTTTCTGATATTTTGAAAACTGCAGGGGGGGTTTGGGCAAAATGTGATCCACCGCCGCTTTCAGTAATTGGCATATTTTTGGTAAAAAGTTGGAATTTCAAACTGCGAATAGGTGCAGAGAGCCAGAAGTTGGGTCCAAAATACGGCTCAGGAATGTAATTTGGGATGTTTCTGATATTTTGAAAACTGCAGGGGGGTTTGGGCAAAATGTGACCCACCGCCGCTTTTAGTAATTGGCATATTTTTGGTATAAAAAGTCGGAATTTTTAACTGCGAATAGGTGCAGAGAGCCAGAATTTGGGTCCAAAATACGGCTCAGGTGTCGAATTTGGGATGTTTGGGATATTTTGAAAACTGCAGGGGGGGGGGGTTTGGGCAAAATGTGACCCACCGCCGCTTTCAGTAATTGGCAGATATTTGGTATAAAGAGTCGGAATTTCAAACTGCGAATAGGTGCAGAGAGCCAGAATTTGGGTCCAAAATATGGCTCAGGTATCGAATTTGGGATGTTTGGGATATTTTGAAAACTGCAGAGGGGTTTGGGAAAAATGTGACCCACCGCCGCTTTCAGTAATTGGCATATTTTTGGTACAAAAAGTCGGAATTTCAAACTGTGAATAGGTGCAGAGAGCCAGAATTTGGGTCGAAAATATGGGTCAGGTATCGAATTTGGGATGTTTGGGATATTTTGAAAACTGCAGGGGGGTATGGGCAAAATGTGACACACCGTCGCTTTCAGTAATTGGCAGATTTTTAAAATAAAATTCGGAATTTAAAACGGCGAATAGGTGCAGAGAGCCAGAATTTGGGTCCAAAATATGGATCAGGTATCGAATTTGGGATGTTTGGGATATTTTGAAAACTGCAGGTGGGGTTTGGGCAAAATGTGACCCACCGCCGCTTTCAGTAATTGACATATTTTTGGTATAGAAATTCGAAATTTCAAACTGCGAATAGGTGCAGAGAGCCAGAATTTGGGTCGAAAATATGGCTCAGGTATCGAATTTGGGATGTTTGGGATATTTTGAAAACTGCAGGGGGGGTTTGTGCAAAATGTGACACATCGCCGCTTTCAGTAATTGGCATATTTTTTTGAGATAAAAAGTCGTAATTTCAAACTGCGAATAGGTGCAGAGAGCCAGAATTTGGGTCCAAAATATGGCTCAGGTATCGAATTTGGGATGTTTAGGATATTTTGAAAACTGCAGGGGGGTTTGGGCAAAATGTGATCCATCGCCGTTTTCAGTAATTGGCATATTTTTGGTTTAAAAAACTGGAATTTCAAACTGCAAATAGGTGCAGAGAGCCAGAATTTGGGTCGAAAATATGGCTCAGGTATCGAATTTGGGATGTTTGGGATATTTTGAAAACTGCGGGGGGGTTTGGGCAAAATGTGACCCACCGCCGCTTTCAGTAATTGGCATATTTTTGGTATAAAAATTCGGAATTTTAAACTGCGAAGAGGTGCAGAGAGCCTGAATTTGGCTCCAAAATACGGCTCAGGTATAGAATTTGGGATGTTCGGGATATTTTGAAAACTGTAGGGGGGTTTGGGTAAAATATGACACACCGCCACTTTCAGTAAATGGCATATTTTTGGTATAGAACGTCGAAATTTCAAACTACGAGTAGATACAGAGAGCCAGAATTTGGGTCAAAAATATGGCTCAGGTATCGAATTTGGGATGTTTGGGATATTTTGAAAGCTGCAGGGGGGTTTGGGCAAAATGTGACCCACCGTTGCTTTCAGTACTTGGCAGATTTTTGGTATAAAAAGTCGGAATTTCGAACTGCGAATAGGTGCAGAGAGCCAGAAATTGGGTCCAAAATATGGCTCAGGTATCGAATTTGATATGTCTGGGATATTTTGAAAACTGCAGGGGGGTTTGGGCAAAATGTGACCCACCGTCGCTTTCAGTAATTGGCAGATTTTTTAAATAAAAAGTCGGAATTTAAAACGGCGAATAGGTGAAGAGAGCCAGAATTTGGGTCCAAAATATGGCTCACCTCAGGTATCGAATTTGGGATGTTTGGGATATTTTGAAAACTGCAGGGGGGTTTGGGCAAAATGTGACCCACCGCCGCTTTCAGTAATTGGCATAATTTTGGTATAAAAATTCGAAACTTCAAACTGCGAATAGGTGCAGAGAGCCAGAATTTGGGTCGAAAATATGGTTCAGGTATCGAATTTGGGATGTTTTGGATATTTTGAAAACTGCAGGGGGGTTTGGGCAAAATGTGACACACCGCCGCTTTCAGTAATTGGCATATTTTTTTGAGATAAAAAGTCGTAATTTCAAACTGCGAATAGGTGCAGAGAGCCAGAATTTGGGTCCAAAATATGGCTCAGGTATCGAATTTGGGATGTCTGGGATATTTTGAAAACTGCTTGGGGGTTTGGGCAAAATGTGACCCATCGCCAGTTTCAGTAATTGCCATATTTTTGGTATAAAAAGTCGGAATTTCAAACGGCGAATAGGTGCAGAGAGCCAGAATTTGGGTCCAAAATATGGCTCAGGTATCGAATTTGGGATGTTTGGGATATTTTGAAAACTGCAGGGGGGTTTGGGCAAAATATTACCCATCGCCGCTTTCAGTAATTGGCATATTTTTGGTATAAAATTCGGAATCTTAAACTGCGAATAGGTGCAGAGAGCCAGAATTTGGGTCCAAAATATGGCTCAGGTATCGAATTTGGGATGTTTGGGATATTTTGAAAACTGCAGGGGGGTTTGGGAAAAATGTGACCCACCGCCGCTTTCAGTAATTGGCATATTTTTGGTACAAAAAGTCGGAATTTCAAACTGTGAATAGGTGCAGAGAGCCAGAATTTGGGTCAAAAATATGGGTCAGGTATCGAATTTGGGATGTTTGGGATATTTTGAAAACTGCAGGGGGGTTTGGGCAAAATGTGACCCACTGCCGCTTTCAGTAATTGGCAGATATTTGGTATAAAAAGTCGGAATTTCAAACTGCGAATAGGTGCAGAGAGCCAGAATTTGGGTCCAAAATATTTCTCAGGTATCGAATTTGATATGTCTGGGATATTTTGAAAACTGCAGGGGGGTTTGGGCAAAATGTGACACACCGTCGCTTTCAGTAATTGGCAGATTTTTTAAATAAAAAGTCGGAATTTAAAACGGCGAATAGGTGCAGAGAGCCAGAATTTGGGTCTAAAATATGGATCAGGTATCGAATTTGGGATGTTTGGGATATTTTGAAAACTGCAGGTGGGGTTTGGGCAAAATGTGACCCACCGCCGCTTTCAGTAATTGACATATTTTTGGTATAGAAATTCGAAATTTCAAACTGCGAATAGGTGCAGAGAGCCAGAATTTGGGTCGAAAATATGGCTCAGGTATCGAATTTGGGATGTTTGGGATATTTTGAAAACTGCAGGGGGGGTTTGTGCAAAATGTGACACACCGCCGCTTTCAGTAATTGGCATATTTTTTTGAGATAAAAAGTCGTAATTTCAAACTGCGAATAGGTGCAGAGAGCCAGAATTTGGGTCCAAAATATGGCTCAGGTATCGAATTTGGGATGTTTAGGATATTTTGAAAACTGCAGGGGGGTTTGGGCAAAATGTGATCCATCGCCGTTTTCAGTAATTGGCATATTTTTGGTATAAAAAACCGGAATTTCAAACTGCAAATAGGTGCAGAGAGCCAGAATTTTGGTCGAAAATATGGCTCAGGTATCGAATTTGGGATGTTTGGGATATTTTGAAAACTGCGGGGGGGTTTGGGCAAAATGTGACCCACCGCCGCTTTCAGTAATTGGCATATTTTTGGTATAAAAATTCGGAATTTTAAACTGCGAAGAGGTGCAGAGAGCCTGAATTTGGCTCCAAAATACGGCTCAGGTATCGAATTTGGGATGTTCGGGATATTTTGAAAACTGCAGGGGGGTTTGGGTAAAATGTGACCCACCGCCAATTTCAGTAATTGGCATATTTTTGGTATATAACGTCGAAATTTCAAACTGCGAGTAGATGCAGAGAGCCAGAATTTGGGTCAAAAATATGGCTCAGGTATCGAATTTGGGATGTTTGGGATATTTTGAAAGCTGCAGGGGGGTTTGGACAAAATGTGACCCACCGTTGCTTTCAGTACTTGGCAGATTTTTGGTATAAAAAGTCGGAATTTTAAACTGCGAATAGGTGCAGAGAACCAGAATTTTGGTCCAAAATATGGCTCAGGTATCGAATTTGGGATGTTTGGGATATTTTGAAAACTGCAGGGGGTTTGGGAAAAATGTGACCCACTGCCGCTTTCAGTAATTGGCAGATATTTGGTATAAAAAGTCGGAATTTCAAACTGCGAATAGGTGCAGAGAGCCAGAATTTGGGTCCAAAATATTTCTCAGGTATCGAATTTGATATGTCTGGGATATTTTGAAAACTGCAGGGGGGTTTGGGCAAAATGTGACCCACCGTCGCTTTCAGTAATTGGCAGATTTTTTAAATAAAAAGTCGGAATTTAAAACGGCAAATAGGTGCAGAGAGCCAGAATTTGGGTCCAAAATATGGATCAGGTATCGAATTTGGGATGTTTGTGATATTTTGAAAACTGCAGGGGGGTTTGGGCAAAATGTGACACACCGCCGATCTCAGTAATTGGCATATTTTTTTGAGATAAAAAGTCGTAATTTCAAACTTCGAAAAGGTGCAGAGAGCCAGAATTTGGGTCCAAAATATGGCTCAGGTATCGAATTTGGGATGTTTAGGATATTTTGAAAACTGCAGGGGGGTTTGGGCAAAATGTGATCCATCGCCGCTTTCAGTAATTGGCATATTTTTGGTATAAAAAAACGGAATTTCAAACTGCGAAGAGGTGCAGAGAGCCACAATTTGGCTCCAAAATACGGCTCAGGTATCGAATTTGGGATGTTTGGGATATTTTGAAAACTGCAGGGGGGTTTGGGTAAAATGTGACCCACCGCCACTTTCAGTAATTGGCATATTTTTGGTATAGAACGTCGAAACTTCAAACTGCGAGTAGATGCAAAGAGCCAGAATTTGGGTAAAAAATATGGCTCAGGTATCGAATTTGGGATGTTTGGGATATTTTGAAAGCTGCAGTGGGGTTTGGGCCAAATGTGACCCACCGCCGCTTTCAGTAATTGGAAGATTTTTAAAATAAAAAGTCGGAATTTAAAACGGCGAATAGGTGAAGAGAGCCAGAATTTGGGTCCAAAATATGGCTCACCTCAGGTATCGAATTTGGGATGTTTGGGATATTTTGAAAACTGCAGGTGGGGTTTGGGCAAAATGTGACCCACATCCGCTTTCAGTAATTGAGATATTTTTGGTATAGAAATTCGAAATTTCAAACTGCGAATAGGTGCAGAGAGCCAGAATTTGGGTCGAAAATATGGCTCAGGTATCGAATTTGGGATGTTTGGGATATTTTGAAAACTGGAGGGAGGTTTGGGCAAAATGTGACCCACCGCTGCTTTCAGTAATTGGCATATTTTTGAGATAAAAAGTCGTAATTTTAATCTTCGAATAGGTGCAGAGAGCCAGAATTTGGCTCCAAAATATGGCTCAGGTATCGAATTTGGGATGTCTGGGATATTTTGAAAACTGCAGGGGAGGTTGATCAAAATGTGACCCACCGCCGCTTTCAGTAATTGGCTTATTTTTGTTACAAAAATTCGGAATTTCAAACTGCGAATAGGTGCAGAGAGCCAGAATTTGGGTCCAAAATATGGCTCAGGTATCGAATTTGGGATGTTTGGGATATTTTGAAAACTGAAGGGGGGTTTGGGCAAAATGTGACCCACCGCCGCTTTCAGTAATTGGCATATTTTTGGTATAAAAAGTCGGAATTTCAAATTGCGAATAGGTGCAGAGAGCCAGAATTCGGGTCGAAAATATGGCTCAGGTATCGAATTTGGGATGTTTGGGATATTTTGAAAACTGTAGGGGGGTTTCGGCAAAATGTGACCCACCGCCGCTTTCAGTTATTGGCATATTTTTGGTATAAAAAGTCGGAACTTCAAACTGCGAATAGGTGCAGAGAGCCAGAATTTGGGACGAAAATATGGCTCAGGTATCGAATTTGGGATGTCTGGGATATTTTGAAAACTGCAGGGGCGTTTGGGCAAAATGTGATCCACCGCCCCTTGCAGGAAATTGGCACATTTTTGGTATAAAAAGTCGGAATTTCAAACTGCGAATAGGTGCAGAGAGCCAGAATTTCTGTCCAAAATATTTCTCAGGTATCGAATTTGGGATGTTTGGGACATTTTGAAAACTGCAGGGGGGTTTGGGCAAAATGTGACCCACCGCCACTCTCAGTAATTGGCAGATTTTTGGTATAAAAAGTCGGAATTTCAAACAGCGAATAGGTGCAGAGAGCCAGAATTTGGGTCCAAAATACGACTTAGGTATCGAATTTGGGATGTTTCTGATATTTTGAAAACTGCAGGGGGGTTTGGGCAAAATGTGACCCACCGCCGCTTTCAGTAATTGGCATATTTTTGGTATAGAAAGTCGAAATTTCAAACTGCGAATAGGTGCAGAGAGCCAGAATTTGGGTCCAAAATATGGCTCAGGTTTCGAATTTGGGATATTTTAAAAACTGCAGGGGGGGTTTGGGCAAAATGTGACTCACCATCGCTTTCAGTAATTGGCAGATTTTTAAAATAAAAAGTTGGAATTTAAAGCGGCGAATAGGTGCAGAGAGCCGGAATTTGGGTCCAAAATATGGCTCAGGTATCGAAATTGGGATGTTTGGGATATTTTGAAAACTGCAGGGGGGGGGGTTTGGTCAAAATGTGACCCACCGCCGCTATCAGTAATTGACATATTTTTGGTATAAAATTTCGGAACTTCAAACTGCGAATAGGTGCAGAGAGTCAGAATTTGGGTCGAAAATATGGCTCAGGTATTTAATTTGGGATGTTTGGGATATTTTGAAAACTGTAGGGGGGTTTGGGCAAAATGTGACCCACCGCTGCTTTCAGTTATTGGCATATTTTTGGTATAAAAAGTCGTAATTTCAAACTGCGAATAGGTGCAGAGAGCCAGAATATGGGTCCAAAATATGGCTCAGGTATCGAATTTGGGATGTCTGGGATATTTTGAAAACTGCAGGGGAGTTTGGACAAAATGTGATCCACCGCCCCTTTCAGTAATTGGCATATTTTTGGTATAAAAAGTCGGAATATTAAACTGCGAATAGGTGCAGAGAGCCAGAATTTCTGTCCAAAATATGGCTCAGGTATCGAATTTGGGATGTTTGGGATATTTTGAAAACTGCAG
Organism: Procambarus clarkii; assembly: GCF_040958095.1. Lineage (NCBI taxonomy): Eukaryota > Metazoa > Arthropoda > Malacostraca > Decapoda > Cambaridae > Procambarus > Procambarus clarkii. The sequence continues at coordinate 6,561,084 of NC_091224.1, forward strand.
GGGGGTTTGGCAAAATAAGACCCAACGCCGCTTTGCGTAATTGGCATATTTTTGGTATAAAAAGTCGGAACTTCAAACTGCGAATAGGTGCAGAGAGACAGAATTTGGGTGGAAAATATGGCTCAGGTATCGAATTTGGGATGTTTGGGACATTTTGAAAACAGCAGGGGGGGTTGGGCAAAATGTGACCCACCGCCCCTTTCAGTAATTGGCATATTTTTGGTATAAAAAGTCGGAATTTCAAACGGCGAATAGGTGCAGAGAGCCAGAATTTGGGTCCAAAATATGGCTCAGGAATCTAATTTGATAAGTTTGGGATATTTTGAAAACTGCAGGGGGGTTTGGACAAAATGTGACCCACCGTCGCTTTCAATAATTGGCAGATTTTTTAAATAAAATGTCGTAATTTCAAACTGCGAATAGGTGCAGAGCCAGAATTTGGGTCGAAAATATGGCTCAGGTATCGAATTTGGGATGTCTTGGATATTTTGAGAACTGCAGGGGGTTTGGGCAAAATGTGACCCAACACCGCTTTCAGTAATTGGCATATTTTTGGTATAAAAAGTCGGAATTTCAAACTGCGAATAGGTGCTGAGAGCCAGAATTTGGGTCGAAAATATGGCTCAGGTATCGAATTTGGGATGTTTGGGATATTTTGAAAACTGCAGGGGGGTTTGGGCAAAATGTGACCCACCGCCCCTTTCAGTAATTGGCATATTTTTGGTATAAAAAGTCGGAATTTCAAACTGCGAATGCGTGCAGAGAGCCAGAATTTGGGTCGAAAATATGGCTAAGGTATCGAATTTGGGATGTTTGGGACATTTTGAAAACTGCACGGGGGGTTTGGGCAAAATGTGACCCACCGCCGCTTTCAGTAATTGGACTATTTTTGGTATAAAAAGTCGGAATTTCAAACGGCGAATAGGTGCAGAGAGCCAGAATTTGAGTCCACAATATGGCTCAGGTATCGAATTTGGGATGTTTGGGATATTTTGAAAACTGCAGAGGGGTTTGGGCAAAATGTGACCCAACGCCGCTTTCAGTAATTGGCATATTTTTGGTATAAAAAGTCGGAATTTTAAACTGCGAATAGGTGCAGAGAGCCAGAATTTGGCTCCAAAATACGGCTCAGGTATCGAATTTGGGATGTTTGGAATATTTTGAAAACTGCAGGGGGGTTTGGGTAAAATGTGATCCATCGCCGCTTTCAGTAATTGGCATATTTTTGGTATAGAAAGTCGAAATTTCATACAGCGAGTAGATGCAGAGAGCTAGAATTTGGGTCAAAAATATGGATCAGGTATCGAATTTGGGATGTTTCTGATATTTTGAAAACTGCAGGGGGGTTTGGGCAAAATGTGACCCACCGCCGCTTTCAGTAATTGGCATAATATTGGTATAAAAAGTCGGAATTTCATACTGTGAATAGGTGCAGAGAGCCAGAATTTGGGTCGAAAATATGGCTCAAGTACCGAATTTGGGATGTTTGGGATATTTTGAAAGCTGCAGGGGGGTTTGGGCAAAATGTGACCCACCGCCGATTTCAGTAATTGGCAGATTTTTAAAATAAAAAGTCGGAATTTCGAACTGCGAATAGGTGCAGAGAGCCAGAATTTGGGTCCAAAATATGGCTCAGGTATCGAATTTGATATGTCTGTGATATTTTGAAAACTTCAGGGGGGTTATGGCAAAATGTGACCCTCCGTAGCTTTCAGTAATTGGCAGATTTTTAAAATAAAAAGTCGGAATTTAAAACGGCGAATAGGTGTAGAGAGCCAGAATTTGGGTCCAAAATATGGCTCAGGTATCGAATTTGGGATGTTTGGGATATTTTGAAAACTGCAGGTGGGGTTTGGGCAAAATGTGACCCACCGCTGCTTTCAGTAATTGACATAATTTTGGTATAGAAATTCGAAATTTCAAACTGCGAACAGGTGCAGAGAGCCAGAATTTGGGTCCAAAATATGGCTTAGGTATCGAATTTGGGATGTTTGGGATATTTTGAAAACTGCAGGGGGGTTTGGGCAAAATGTAACACACCGCCGCTTTCAGTAATTGGCATATTTTTTTGAGATAAAAAGTCGTAATTTCAAACTGCGAATAGGTGCAGAGAGCCAGAATTTGGGTCCAAAATATGGCTCAGGTATCGAATTTGGGATGTCTGGGATATTTTAAAAACTGCAGGGGGGTTTGGGCAAAATGTGACCCACCGCCGCTTTCAGTAATTGGCATATTTTTGTTATAAAAAGTTGGAATTTCAAACTGCGAATAGGTGCAGAGAGCCAGAATTTTGGACGAAAATATGGCTCAGGTATCGAATTTTGGATGTTTGGGATATTTTGAAAACTGCGGGGGGGGGGTTTGGGCAAAATGTGACCCACCGCCGCTTTCAGTAATTGGCATATTTTTGGTATAAAAATTCGGAATTTTAAACTGCGAATAGGTGCAGAGAGCCAGAATTTGGCTCCAAAATACGGCTCAGGTATCGAATTTGGGATGTTTGGGATATTTTGAAAACTGCAGGGGGGTTTGGGTAAAATGTGACCTACCGCCACTTTCAGTAATTGGCATATTTTTGGTATAGAAAGTCGAAATTTCAAACTGCGAGTAGATGCAGAGAGCCAGAATTTGGGTCAAAAATATGGCTCAGGTATCGAATTTGGGATGTTTGGGATATTTTGAAAATTGCAGGGGAGGTTTGGGCAAAATGTGACCCACCGCCGCTTTCAGTAATTGGCATATTTTTGGTATAAAAAGTCGGAATTTCATACTGTGAATAGGTGCAGAGAGCCAGAATTTGGGTCGAAAATATGGCTCAGGTATCGAATTTGGGATGTTTGGGATATTTTGAAAGCTGCAGGGGGGTTTGGGCAAAATGTGACCCACCGCCGCTTTCAGTACTTGGCAGATTTTTGGTATAAAAAGTCGGAATTTCGAACTGCGAATAGGTGCAGAGAGCCAGAACTTGGGTCCAAAATATGGCTAAGGTATCGAATTTGATATGTCTGGGACATTTTGAAAACTGCAGGGGGGTTTCGGCAAAATGTGACCCACCGTCGCTTTCAGTAATTGGCAGATTTTTTAAATAAAAAGTCGGAATTTAAAACGGCGAATAGGTGAAGAGAGCCAGAATTTGGGTCCAAAATATGGCTTACCTCAGGTTTCGAATTTGTGATGTTTGGGATATTTTGAAAACTGCAGGTGGGGTTTGGGCAAAATGTGACCCACATCCGCTTTCAGTAATTGACATATTTTTGGTATAGAAATTCGAAATTTCAAACTGCGAATAGGTGCGGAGAGCCAGAATTTTGGTCGAAAATATGGCTCAGGTATCGAATTTGGGATGTTTGGGATATTTTGAAAATTGCAGGGGAGGTTTGGGCAAAATGTGACCCACCGCCGCTTTCAGTAATTGGCATATTTTTGGTATAAAAAGTCGGAATTTCATACTGTGAATAGGTGCAGAGAGCCAGAATTTGGGTCGAAAATATGGCTCAGGTATCGAATTTGGGATGTTTGGGATATTTTGAAAGCTGCAGGGGGGTTTGGGCAAAATGTGACCCACCGCCGCTTTCAGTACTTGGCAGATTTTTGGTATAAAAAGTCGGAATTTCGAACTGCGAATAGGTGCAGAGAGCCAGAACTTGGGTCCAAAATATGGCTAAGGTATCGAATTTGATATGTCTGGGACATTTTGAAAACTGCAGGGGGGTTTCGGCAAAATGTGACCCACCGTCGCTTTCAGTAATTGGCAGATTTTTTAAATAAAAAGTCGGAATTTAAAACGGCGAATAGGTGAAGAGAGCCAGAATTTGGGTCCAAAATATGGCTTACCTCAGGTTTCGAATTTGTGATGTTTGGGATATTTTGAAAACTGCAGGTGGGGTTTGGGCAAAATGTGACCCACATCCGCTTTCAGTAATTGACATATTTTTGGTATAGAAATTCGAAATTTCAAACTGCGAATAGGTGCGGAGAGCCAGAATTTTGGTCGAAAATATGGCTCAGGTATCGAATTTGGGATGTTTGGGATATTTTGAAAACTGCAGGGGGGTTTGGGCAAAATGTGACCCACCGCCGCTTTCAGTAATTGGCATAATTTTGGTATAAAAAGTCGGAACTTCAAACTGCGAATAGGTGCAGAGAGCCAGAATTTGGGTCGAAAATATGGCTCAGGTATTTAATTTGGGATGTTTGGGATATTTTGAAAACTGTAGGGGGGTTTGGGCAAAATGTGACCCACCGCTGCTTTCAGTTATTGGCATATTTTTGGTATAAAAAGTCGTAATTTCAAACTGCGAATAGGTGCAGAGAGCCAGAATATGGGTCCAAAATATGGCTCAGGTATCGAATTTGGGATGTCTGGGATATTTTGAAAACTGCAGGGGAGTTTGGACAAAATGTGATCCACCGCCCCTTTCAGTAATTGGCATATTTTTGGTATAAAAAGTCGGAATATTAAACTGCGAATAGGTGCAGAGAGCCAGAATTTCTGTCCAAAATATGGCTCAGGTATCGAATTTGGGATGTTTGGGATATTTTGAAAACTGCAGGGGGGTTTGGCAAAATAAGACCCAACGCCGCTTTGCGTAATTGGCATATTTTTGGTATAAAAAGTCGGAACTTCAAACTGCGAATAGGTGCACAGAGACAGAATTTGGGTGGAAAATATGGCTCAGGTATCGAATTTGGGATGTTTGGGATATTTTGAAAACAGCAGGGGGGTTTGGGCAAAATGTGACCCACCGCCCCTTTCAGTAATTGGCATATTTTTGGTATAAAAAGTCGGAATTTCAAACGGCGAATAGGTGCAGAGAGCCAGAATTTGGGTCCAAAATATGGCTCAGGAATCTAATTTGATAAGTCTGGGATATTTTGAAAACTGCAGGGGGGTTTGGACAAAATGTGACCCACCGTCGCTTTCAATAATTGGCAGATTTTTTAAATAAAATGTCGTAATTTCAAACTGCGAATAGGTGCAGAGAGCCAGAATTTGGGTCGAAAATATAGCTCAGGTATCGAATTTGGGATGTCTTGGATATTTTGAGAACTGTAGGGGGTTTGGGCAAAATGTGACCCAACACCGCTTTCAGTAATTGGCATATTTTTGGTATAAAAAGTCGGAATTTCAAACTGCGAATAGGTGCTGAGAGCCAGAATTTGGGTCGAAAATATGGCTCAGGTATCGAATTTGGGATGTTTGGGATATTTTGAAAACTGCAGGGGGGTTTGGGCAAAATGTGACCCACCGCCGCTTTCAGTAATTGGCCTATTTTTGGTATAAAAAGTCGGAATTTCAAACGGCGAATAGGTGCAGAGAGCCAGAATTTGAGTCCACAATATGGCTCAGGTATCGAATTTGGGATGTTTGGGATATTTTGAAAACTGCAGAGGGGTTTGGGCAAAATGTGACCCAACGCCGCTTTCAGTAATTGGCATATTTTTGGTATAAAAAGTCGGAATTTTAAACTGCGAATAGGTGCAGAGAGCCAGAATTTGGCTCCAAAATACGGCTCAGGTATCGAATTTGGGATGTTTGGGATATTTTGAAAACTGCAGGGGGGTTTGGGTAAAATGTGACCCACCGCCACTTTCAGTAATTGGCATATTTTTGGTATAGAAAGTCGAAATTTCATACAGCGAGTAGATGCAGAGAGCTAGAATTTGGGTCAAAAATATGGATCAGGTATCGAATTTGGGATGTTTCTGATATTTTGAAAACTGCAGGGGGGTTTGGGCAAAATGTGACCCACCACCGCTTTCAGTAATTGGCATAATATTGGTATAAAAATTCAGAATTTCATACTGTGAATAGGTGCAGAGAGCCAGAATTTGGGTCGAAAATATGGCTCAAGTACCGAATTTGGGATGTTTGGGATATTTTGAAAGCTGCAGGGGGGTTTGGGCAAAATGTGACCCACCGCCGATTTCAGTAATTGGCAGATTTTTGGTATAAAAAGTCGGAATTTCGAACTGCGAATAGGTGCAGAGAGCCAGAATTTGGGTCCAAAATATGGCTCAGGTATCGAATTTGGGATGTTTGGGATATTTTGAAAACTGCAGGTGGGGTTTGGGCAAAATGTGACCCACCGCTGCTTTCAGTAATTGACATAATTTTGGTATAGAAATTCGAAATTTCAAACTGCGAACAGGTGCAGAGAGCCAGAATTTGGGTCCAAAATATGGCTTAGGTATCGAATTTGGGATGTTTGGGATATTTTGAAAACTGCAGGGGGGTTTGGGCAAAATGTGACACACCGCCGCTTTCAGTAATTGGCATATTTTTTGAGATAAAAAGTCGTAATTTCAAACTGCGAATAGGTGCAGAGAGCCAGAATTTGGGTCCAAAATATGGCTCAGGTATCGAATTTGGGATGTCTGGGATATTTTAAAAACTGCAGGGGGGTTTGGGCAAAATGTGACCCACCGCCGCTTTCAGTAATTGGCATATTTTTGTTATAAAAAGTTGGAATTTCAAACTGCGAATAGGTGCAGAGAGCCAGAATTTGGGACGAAAATATGGCTCAGGTATCGAATTTTGGATGTTTGGGATATTTTGAAAACTGCGGGGGGGTTTGGGCAAAATGTGACCCACCGCCGCTTTCAGTAATTGGCATATTTTTGGTATAAAAATTCGGAATTTTAAACTGCGAATAGGTGCAGAGAGCCAGAATTTGGCTCCAAAATACGGCTCAGGTATCGAATTTGGGATGTTTGGGATATTTTGAAAACTGCAGGGGGGTTTGGGTAAAATGTGACCCACCGCCACTTTCAGTAATTGGCATATTTTTGGTATAGAAAGTCGAAATTTCAAACTGCGAGTAGATGCAGAGAGCCAGAATTTGGGTCAAAAATACGGCTCAGGTATCGAATTTGGGATGTTTGGGATATTTTGAAAATTGCAGGGGAGGTTTGGGCAAAATGTGACCCACCGCTGCTTTCAGTAATTGGCATATTTTTGGTATAAAAAGTCGGAATTTCATACTGTGAATAGGTGCAGAGAGCCAGAATTTGGGTCGAAAATATGGCTCAGGTATCGAATTTGGGATGTTTGGGATATTTTGAAAACTGCAGAGGGGTTTGGGCAAAATGTGACCCAACGCCGTTTTCAGTAATTGGCACATTTTTGGTATAAAAAGTCGGAATTTCAAACTGCGAATAGGTACAGAGAGCCAGAATTTGGGTCCAAAATATGGCTCAGGTATCGAATTTGGGATGTTTGTGATATTTTGAAAACTGCAGGGGGGTTTGGGCAAAATGTGACCCACCGCCGCTCTCAGTAATTGGCATATTTTTGGTATAAAAAGTCGGAATTTTAAACTGCGAATAGGTGCAGAGAGCCAGAATTTGGCTCCAAAATACGGCTCAGGTATCGAATTTGGGATGTTTGGGATATTTTGAAAACTGCAGGGGGGTTTGGGTAAAATGTGACCCACCGCCACTTTCAGTAATTTGCATATTTTTGGTATAGAAAGTCGAAATTTCATACAGCGAGTAGATGCAGAGAGCTAGAATTTGGGTCAAAAATATGGATCAGGTATCAAATTTGGGATGTTTCTGATATTTTGAAAACTGCAGGGGGGTTTGGGCAAAATATGACCCACCGCCGCTTTCAGTAATTGGCATAATATTGGTATAAAAATTCAGAATTTCATACTGTGAATAGTTGCAGAGAGCCAGAATTTGGGTCGAAAATATGGCTCAGGTATCGAATTTGGGATGTTTGGGACATTTTGAAAACAGCAGGGGGGTTTGGGCCAAATGTGACCCACCGCCCCTTTCAGTAATTGGCATATTTTTGGTATAAAAAGTCGGAATTTCAAACGGCGAATAGGTGCAGAGAGCCAGAATTTGGGTCCAAAATATGGCTCAGGTATCTAATTTGATAAGTCTGGGATATTTTGAAAACTGCAGGGGGGTTTGGACAAAATGTGACCCACCGTCGCTTTCAATAATTGGCAGATTTTTTAAATAAAATGTCGTAATTTCAAACTGCGAATAGGTGCAGAGAGCCAGAATTTGGGTCGAAAATATGGCTCAGGTATCGAATTTGGGATGTCTTGGATATTTTGAGAACTGCAGGGGGTTTGGGCAAAATGTGACCCAACACCGCTTTCAGTAATTGGCATATTTTTGGTATAAAAATTCGGAATTTCAAACTGCGAATAGGTGCGGAGAGCCAGAATTTTGGTCGAAAATATGGCTCAGGTATCGAATTTGGGATGTTTGGGATATTTTGAAAACAGCAGGGGGGTTTGGGCAAAATGTGACCCACCGCCCCTTTCAGTAATTGGCATATTTTTGGTATAAAAAGTCGGAATTTCAAACGGCGAATAGGTGCAGAGAGCCAGAATTTGGGTCCAAAATATGGCTCAGGAATCTAATTTGATAAGTCTGGGATATTTTGAAAACTGCAGGGGGGTTTGGACAAAATGTGACCCACCGTCGCTTTCAATAATTGGCAGATTTTTTAAATAAAATGTCGTAATTTCAAACTGCGAATAGGTGCAGAGAGCCAGAATTTGGGTCGAAAATATGGCTCAGGTATCGAATTTGGGATGTCTTGGATATTTTGAGAACTGCAGGGGGTTTGGGCAAAATGTGACCCAACACCGCTTTCAGTAATTGGCATATTTTTGGTATAAAAAGTCGGAATTTCAAACTGCGAATAGGTGCTGAGAGCCAGAATTTGGGTCGAAAATATGGCTCAGGTATCGAATTTGGGATGTTTGGGATATTTTGAAAACTGCAGGGGGGTTTGGGCAAAATGTGACCCACCGCCGCTTTCAGTAATTGGCCTATTTTTGGTATAAAAAGTCGGAATTTCAAACGGCGAATAGGTGCAGAGAGCCAGAATTTGAGTCCACAATATGGCTCAGGTATCGAATTTGGGATGTTTGGGATATTTTGAAAACTGCAGAGGGGTTTGGGCAAAATGTGACCCAACGCCGCTTTCAGTAATTGGCATATTTTTGGTATAAAAAGTCGGAATTTTAAACTGCGAATAGGTGCAGAGAGCCAGAATTTGGCTCCAAAATACGGCTCAGGTATCGAATTTGGGATGTTTGGGATATTTTGAAAACTGCAGGGGGGTTTGGGTAAAATGTGACCCACCGCCACTTTCAGTAATTGGCATATTTTTGGTATAGAAAGTCGAAATTTCATACAGCGAGTAGATGCAGAGAGCTAGAATTTGGGTCAAAAATATGGATCAGGTATCGAATTTGGGATGTTTCTGATATTTTGAAAACTGCAGGGGGGTTTGGGCAAAATGTGACCCACCACCGCTTTCAGTAATTGGCATAATATTGGTATAAAAATTCAGAATTTCATACTGTGAATAGGTGCAGAGAGAAAGAACTTGGGTCGAAAATATGGCTCAAGTACCGAATTTGGGATGTTTGGGATATTTTGAAAGCTGCAGGGGGGTTTGGGCAAAATGTGACCCACCGCCGATTTCAGTAATTGGCAGATTTTTAAAATAAAAAGTCGGAATTTCGAACTGCGAATAGGTGCAGAGAGCCAGAATTTGGGTCCAAAATATGGCTCAGGTATCGAATTTGGGATGTTTGGGATATTTTGAAAACTGCAGGTGGGGTTTGGGCAAAATGTGACCCACCGCTGCTTTCAGTAATTGACATAATTTTGGTATAGAAATTCGAAATTTCAAACTGCGAACAGGTGCAGAGAGCCAGAATTTGGGTCCAAAATATGGCTTAGGTATCGAATTTGGGATGTTTGGGATATTTTGAAAACTGCAGGGGGGTTTGGGCAAAATGTGACACACCGCCGCTTTCAGTAATTGGCATATTTTTTGAGATAAAAAGTCGTAATTTCAAACTGCGAATAGGTGCAGAGAGCCAGAATTTGGGTCCAAAATATGGCTCAGGTATCGAATTTGGGATGTCTGGGATATTTTAAAAACTGCAGGGGGGTTTGGGCAAAATGTGACCCACCGCCGCTTTCAGTAATTGGCATATTTTTGTTATAAAAAGTTGGAATTTCAAACTGCGAATAGGTGCAGAGAGCCAGAATTTGGGACGAAAATATGGCTCAGGTATCGAATTTTGGATGTTTGGGATATTTTGAAAACTGCGGGGGGGTTTGGGCAAAATGTGACCCACCGCCGCTTTCAGTAATTGGCATATTTTTGGTATAAAAATTCGGAATTTTAAACTGCGAATAGGTGCAGAGAGCCAGAATTTGGCTCCAAAATACGGCTCAGGTATCGAATTTGGGATGTTTGGGATATTTTGAAAACTGCAGGGGGGTTTGGGTAAAATGTGACCCACCGCCACTTTCAGTAATTGGCATATTTTTGGTATAGAAAGTCGAAATTTCAAACTGCGAGTAGATGCAGAGAGCCAGAATTTGGGTCAAAAATACGGCTCAGGTATCGAATTTGGGATGTTTGGGATATTTTGAAAATTGCTGGGGAGGTTTGGGCAAAATGTGACCCACCGCTGCTTTCAGTAATTGGCATATTTTTGGTATAAAAAGTTGGAATTTCATACTGTGAATAGGTGCAGAGAGCCAGAATTTGGGTCGAAAATATGGCTCAGGTATCGAATTTGGGATGTTTGGGATATTTTGAAAACTGCAGAGGGGTTTGGGCAAAATGTGACCCACCGCCGCTCTCAGTAATTGGCATATTTTTGGTATAAAAAGTCGGAATTTTAAACTGCGAATAGGTGCAGAGAGCCAGAATTTGGCTCCAAAATACGGCTCAGGTATCGAATTTGGGATGTTTGGGATATTTTGAAAACTGCAGGGGGGTTTGGGTAAAATGTGACCCACCGCCACTTTCAGTAATTTGCATATTTTTGGTATAGAAAGTCGAAATTTCATACAGCGAGTAGATGCAGAGAGCTAGAATTTGGGTCAAAAATATGGATCAGGTATCAAATTTGGGATGTTTCTGATATTTTGAAAACTGCAGGGGGGTTTGGGCAAAATATGACCCACCGCCGCTTTCAGTAATTGGCATAATATTGGTATAAAAATTCAGAATTTCATACTGTGAATAGTTGCAGAGAGCCAGAATTTGGGTCGAAAATATGGCTCAGGTATCGAATTTGGGATGTTTGGGACATTTTGAAAACAGCAGGGGGGTTTGGGCCAAATGTGACCCACCGCCCCTTTCAGTAATTGGCATATTTTTGGTATAAAAAGTCGGAATTTCAAACGGCGAATAGGTGCAGAGAGCCAGAATTTGGGTCCAAAATATGGCTCAGGTATCTAATTTGATAAGTCTGGGATATTTTGAAAACTGCAGGGGGGTTTGGACAAAATGTGACCCACCGTCGCTTTCAATAATTGGCAGATTTTTTAAATAAAATGTCGTAATTTCAAACTGCGAATAGGTGCAGAGAGCCAGAATTTGGGTCGAAAATATGGCTCAGGTATCGAATTTGGGATGTCTTGGATATTTTGAGAACTGCAGGGGGTTTGGGCAAAATGTGACCCAACACCGCTTTCAGTAATTGGCATATTTTTGGTATAAAAATTCGGAATTTCAAACTGCGAATAGGTGCAGAGAGCCAGAATTTGGGTCGAAAATATGGCTCAGGTATCGAATTTGGGATGTTTGGGATATTTTGAAAATTGCAGGGGGGTTTGGGCAAAATGTGACCCACCGCCGCTTTCAGTAATTGGCATATTTTTGGTATAAAAAGTCGGAATTTCAAACTGCGAATGCGTGCAGAGAGCCAGAATTTGGGTCGAAAATATGGCTCAGGTATCGAATTTGGGATGTTTGGGACATTTTGAAAACTGCACGGGGGGTTTGGGCAAAATGTGACCCACCGCCGCTTTCAGTAATTGGCCTATTTTTGGTATAAAAAGTCGGAATTTCAAACGGCGAATAGGTGCAGAGAGCCAGAATTTGAGTCCACAATATGGCTCAGGTATCGAATTTGGGATGTTTGGGATATTTTGAAAACTGCAGAGGGGTTTGGGCAAAATGTGACCCAACGCCGCTTTCAGTAATTGGCACATTTTTGGTATAACAAGTCGGAATTTCAAACTGCGAATAGGTACAGAGAGCCAGAATTTGGGTCCAAAATATGGCTCAGGTATCGAATTTGGGATGTTTGTGATATTTTGAAAACTGCAGGGGGGTTTGGGCAAAATGTGACCCACCGCCGCTTTCAGTAATTGGCATAATATTGGTATAAAAATTCAGAATTTCATACTGTGAATAGGTGCAGAGAGCCAGAATTTGGGTCGAAAATATGGCTCAAGTACCGAATTTGGGATGTTTGGGATATTTTGAAAGCTGCAGGGGGGTTTGGGCAAAATGTGACCCACCGCCGATTTCAGTAATTGGCAGATTTTTAAAATAAAAAGTCGGAATTTCGAACTGCGAATAGGTGCAGAGAGCCAGAATTTGGGTCCAAAATATGGCTCAGGTATCGAATTTGATATGTCTGGGATATTTTGAAAACTTCAGGGGGGTTTGGCAAAATGTGACCCTCCGTAGCTTTCAGTAATTGGCAGATTTTTAAAATAAAAAGTCGGAATTTAAAACGGCGAATAGGTGTAGAGAGCCAGAATTTGGGTCCAAAATATGGCTCAGGTATCGAATTTGGGATGTTTGGGATATTTTGAAAACTGCAGGTGGGGTTTGGGCAAAATGTGACCCACCGCTGCTTTCAGTAATTGACATAATTTTGGTATAGAAATTCGAAATTTCAAACTGCGAACAGGTGCAGAGAGCCAGAATTTGGGTCCAAAATATGGCTTAGGTATCGAATTTGGGATGTTTGGGATATTTTGAAAACTGCAGGGGGGTTTGGGCAAAATGTGACACACCGCCGCTTTCAGTAATTGGCATATTTTTTGAGATAAAAAGTCGTAATTTCAAACTGCGAATAGGTGCAGAGAGCCAGAATTTGGGTCCAAAATATGGCTCAGGTATCGAATTTGGGATGTCTGGGATATTTTAAAAACTGCAGGGGGGTTTGGGCAAAATGTGACCCACCGCCGCTTTCAGTAATTGGCATATTTTTGTTATAAAAAGTTGGAATTTCAAACTGCGAATAGGTGCAGAGAGCCAGAATTTGGGACGAAAATTTGGCTCAGGTATCGAATTTTGGATGTTTGGGATATTTTGAAAATTGCAGGGGAGGTTTGGGCAAAATGTGACCCACCGCCGCTTTCAATAATTGGCATATTTTTGGTATAGAAAGTCGAAATTTCAAACTGCGAGTAGATGCAGAGAGCCAGAATTTGGGTCAAAAATATGGCTCAGGTATCGAATTTGGGATGTTTGGGATATTTTGAAAATTGCAGGGGAGGTTTGGGCAAAATGTGACCCACCGCCGCTTTCAGTAATTGGCATATTTTTGGTATAAAAAGTCGGAATTTCATACTGTGAATAGGTGCAGAGAGCCAGAATTTGGGTCGAAAATATGGCTCAGGTATCGAATTTGGGATGTTTGGGATATTTTGAAAGCTGCAGGGGGGTTTGGGCAAAATGTGACCCACCGCCGCTTTCAGTACTTGGCAGATTTTTGGTATAAAAAGTCGGAATTTCGAACTGCTAATAGGTGCAGAGAGCCAGAACTTGGGTCCAAAATATGGCTAAGGTATCGAATTTGATATGTCTGGGATATTTTGAAAACTGCATGGGGGGTTTGGGCAAAATGTGACCCACCGTCGCTTTCAGTAATTGGCAGATTTTTTAAATAAAAAGTCGGAATTTAAAACGGCGAATAGGTGAAGAGAGCCAGAATTTGGGTCCAAAATATGGCTTACCTCAGGTTTCGAATTTGTGATGTTTGGGATATTTTGAAAACTGCAGGTGGGGTTTGGGCAAAATGTGACCCACATCCGCTTTTAGTAATTGACATATTTTTGGTATAGAAATTCGAAATTTCAAACTGCGAATAGGTGCAGAGAGCCAGAATTTCGGTCGAAAATATGTCTCAGTTATCGAATTTGGGATGTTTGTTATATTTTGAAAACTGCAGGGGGGTTTGGGCAAAATGTGACCCACCGCCGCTTTCAGTAATTGGCATAATTTTGGTATAAAAAGTCGGAACTTCAAACTGCGAATAGGTGCAGAGAGCCAGAATTTGGGTCGAAAATATGGCTCAGGTATCGAATTTGGGATGTTTGGGATATTTTGAAAACTGCAGGGGGGTTTGGGCAAAATGTGACCCTCCGCTGCCTGCAGTAATTGGCATATTTTTGAGATAAAAAGTCGTAATTTAAATCTGCGAATAGGTGCAGAGAGCCAGAATTTGGGTCCAAAATATGGCTCAGGTATCGAATTTGGGATGTCTGGGATATTTTGAAAACTGCAGGGGAGGTTGATCAAAATGTGACCCACCGCCGCTTTCAGTAATTGGCTTATTTTTGTTATAAGAATTCGTTATTTCAAACAGCGAATAGGTGCAGAGAGCCAGAATTTGGGTCCGAAATATGGCTCAGGTATCGAATTTGGTATGTTTGGGATATTTTGAAAACTGCAGGGGGGTTTGGGCAAAATGTGACCCATCGCCGCTTTCAGTAATTGGCATATTTTTGGTATAAAAAGTCGGAATTTCAAACTGCGAATAGGTGCAGAGAGCCAGAATTTAGGTCGAAAATATGGCTCAGGTATCGAATTTTGGATGTTTGGGATATTTTGAAAACTGTAGGGGGGTTTGGGAAAAATGTGACCCACCGCCGCTTTCAGTTATTGGCATATTTTTGGTACAAAAAGTCGGAACTTCAAACTGCGAATAGGTGCAGAGAGCCAGAATTTGGGTCGAAAATATGGCTCAGGTATCGAATTTGGGATGTCTGGGATATTTTGAAAACTGCAGGGGAGTTTGGGCAAAATATGATCCACCGCCCTTTTCAGGAAATTGGCATATTTTTGGTACAAAAAGTCGGAATTTCAAACTGTGAATAGGTGCAGAGAGCCAGAATTTGGGTCGAAAATATGAGTCAGGTATCGAATTTGGGATGTTTGGGATATTTTGAAAACTGCAGGGGGGTTTGGGCCAAATAAGCCCCAACGCCGCTTTGCGTAATTGGCATATTTTTGGTATAAAAATTCGGAACTTCAAACTGCGAATGGGTGCAGAGAGCCAGAATTTGGGTCCAAAATATGGCTCAGGTATCGAATTTGGGATGTCTGGGATATTTTGAAAACTGCTTGGGGGTTTGGGCAAAATGTGACCCATCGCCGTTTTCAGTAATTGCCATATTTTTGGTATAAAAAGTCGGAATTTCAAACAGCGAATAGGTGCAGAGAGCCAGAATTTGGGTCCAAAATATGGCTCAGGTATCGAATTTGGGATGTTTAGGATATTTTGAAAACTGCAGGGGGGTTTGGGCAAAATGTGATCCATCGCCGCTTTCAGTAATTGGCATATTTTTGGTATAAAAAACCAGAATTTCAAACTGCATATAGGTGCAGAGAGCCAGAATTTGGGTCGAAAATATGGCTCAGGTATCGAATTTGGGATGTTTGGGATATTTTGAAAACTGCGGGGGGGTTTGGGCAAAATGTGACTCACCGTCGCTTTCAGTAATTGGCAGATTTTTAAAATAAAAAGTTGGAATTTAAAACGGCGAATAGGTGCAGAGAGCCGGAAGTTGGGTCCAAAATATGGCTCAGGTATCGAAATTGGGATGTTTGGGATATTTTGAAAACTGCAGGGGGGGAGGAGGGTTTGGGCAAAATGTGACCCACCGCCGCTTTCAGTAATTGACATATTTTTGGTATGGAAATTCGAAATTTCAATCTGCGAATAGGTGCAGAGAGCCAGAATTTGGGTCGAAAATATGGCTCAGGTTTCGAATTTGGGATATTTTGAAAATTGCAGGGGGGGTTTGGGCAAAATGTGACTCACCGTCGCTTTCAGTAATTGGCAGATTTTTAAAATAAAAAGTTGGAATTTAAAACGGCGAATAGGTGCAGAGAGCCGGAAGTTGGGTCCAAAATATGGCTCAGGTATCGAAATTGGGATGTTTGGGATATTTTGAAAACTGCAGGGGGGGAGGAGGGTTTGGGCAAAATGTGACCCACCGCCGCTTTCAGTAATTGACATATTTTTGGTATGGAAATTCGAAATTTCAATCTGCGAATAGGTGCAGAGAGCCAGAATTTGGGTCGAAAATATGGCTCAGGTTTCGAATTTGGGATGTTTGGGATATTTTGAAAACTGTAGGGGGGTTTGGCCAAATGTGACCCACCGCTGCTTTCAGTTATTGGCATATTTTTGGTATAAAATTTGGGAACCTCAAACTGTGAGTAGGTGCAGAGAGCCAAAATTTGGGTCGAAAATATAGCTCAGGTATCTAATTTGGGATGTTTGGGATATTTTGAAAACTGCAGGGGGGTTTGGGCAAAATGTGATCGACCGCCGCTTTCAGTAATTGGCATATTTTTGGTATAAAAAGTCGTAATTTCAAACTGCGAATAGATGCAGAGAGCCAGAATATGGGTCCAAAATGTGGCTGAGGTATCGAATTTGGGATGTCTGGGATATTTTGAAAACTGCAGGGGAGTTTGGGCAAAATGTGATCCACCGCCCCTTTCAGTAATTGGCATATTTTTGGTATAAAAAGTCGGAATTTCAAACTGCGAATAGGTGCAGAAAGCCAGAATTTCTGTCCAAAATATGGCTCAGGTATCGAATTTGGGATGTTTGGGATATTTTGAAAACTGCAGGGGGGTTTGGGCAATATAAGACCCAACGCCGCTTTGCGTAATTGGCATATTTTTGGTATAAAAAGTCGGAACTTCAAACTGCGAATAGGTGCAGAGAGACAGAATTTGGGTCGAAAATATGGCTCAGGTATCGAATTTGGGATGTTTGGGATATTTTGAAAACTGCAGGGGAGTTTGGGCAAAATGTGACCCCCCGCCCCTTTCAGTAATTGGCATATTTTTGGTATAAAAAGTCGGAATTTCAAACGGCGAATAGGTGCAGAGAGCCAGAATTTGGGTCGAAAATATGGCTCAGGTATCGAATTTGGGATATTTTGAAAACTGCAGGGGTGTTTGGGCAAAATGTGACCCACCGCCGCTTTCAGTATTTGGCAGATTTTTGGTATAAAATGTCGGAATTTCAAACTGCGAATAGGTGCAGAGAGCCAGAATTTGGGTCCAAAATATGGCTCAGGTATCTAATTTGATATGTCTGGGATATTTTGAAAACTGCAGGGGGGTTTGGACAAAATGTGACCCACCGTCGCTTTCAATAATTGGAAGATTTTTAAAATAAAATGTCGTAATTTCAAACTGCGAATAGGTGCAGAGAGCCAGAATTTGGGTCGAAAATATAGCTCAGGTATCGAATTCGGGATGTCTTGGATATTTTGAAAACTGCAGGGGGTTTGAGCAAAATGTGACCCAACACCGCTTTCAGTAATTGGCATATTTTTGGTATAAAAAGTCTGAATTTCAAACTGCGAATAGGCGCAGAGAGCCAAAATTTAAGTCGAAAATATGGCTCAGGTATTGAATTTGGGATGTTTGGGATATTTTGAAAACTGCAGCGGGGGTTTGGGCAAAATATGACCCACCGCTGCTTTCAGTAATTGGCATATTTTTGGTATAAAAAGTCGGAATTTCAAACTGTGAATACGTGCAGAGAGCCAAAATTTGGGTCGAAAATATGGCTCAGGTATCGAATTTGGGATGTTTGGGACATTTTGTAAACTGCACGGGGGGTTTATGCAAAATGTGAACCACCGCCGCTTTCAGTAATTGGCCGATTTTTGGTATAAAAATTCGGAATTTCAAACGGCGAATAGGTGCAGAGAGCCAGAATTTGAGTCCACAATATGGCTCAGGTATCGAATTTGGGATGTTTGGGATATTTTGAAAACTGCAGGGGGGTTTGGGCAAAATGTGACCCAACGCCGCTTTCAGTAATTGGCACATTTTTGGTATAAAAAGTCGGAATTTCAAACTGCGAATAGGTACAGAGAGCCAGAACTTGGGTCCAAAATATGGCTCAGGTATCGAATTTGGGATGTTTGTGATATTTTGAAAACTACAGGGGGGTTTGGGCAAAATGTGACCCACCGCCGCTTTCAGTAATTGGCACATTTTTGTTATAAAAAGTAGGAATTTTAAACTGCGAATAGGTGCAGAGAGCCAGAATTTGGGTCCAAAATACGACTCAGGTATCGAATTTGGGATGTTTCTGATATTTTGAAAACTGCAGAGGGGTTTGCGCAAAATGTGACCCACCGCGGCTTTCAGTAATTGGCATATTTTTGGTATAGAAAGTCGAAATTTTAAACTGCGAATAGGTGCAGAGAGCCAGAATTTGGGTCGAAAATATGGCTCAGGTATCGAATTTGGGATGTTTGGGATATTTTGAAAACTGCAGGGGGTTTTGCGCAAAATGTGATCCATCGCCGCTTTCAGTAATTGGCATATTTTTGGTATAAAATTCGGAATTTAAAACTGCGAATAGGTGCAGAGAGCCAGAATTTGGGTCGAAAATATGGCTCAGGTATCGAATTTGGGATGTTTGGGATATTTTGAAAACTGCAGGGGGGTATGGGCAAAATGTGACCCACCGCCGCTTTCAGTAATTGGCATATTTTTGGTATAAAAATTCGGAATTTTAAACTGCGAATAGGTGCAGAGAGCCAGAATTTAGCTCCAAAATACGGCTCAGGTATCGAATTTGGGATGTTTGGGATATTTTGAAAACTGCAGGGGGGTTTGGGTAAAATGTGACCCACCGCCACTTTCAGTAATTGGCATATTTTTGGTATAGAAATTCGAAATTTCATACAGCGAGTAGATGCAGAGAGCTAGAATTTGGGTCAAAAATATGGATCAGGTGTCGAATTTGGGATGTTTGGGATATTTTGAAAACTGCAGGGGGGTTTGGGCAAAATGTGACCCACCGCCGCTTTCAGTATTTGGCAGATTTTTGGTATAAAATGTCGGAATTTCAAACTGCGAATAGGTGCAGAGAGCCAGAATTTGGGTCGAAAATATGGCTCAGGTATTGAATTTGGGATGTTTGGGATATTTTGAAAACTGCAGCGGGGGTTTGGGCAAAATATGACCCACCGCTGCTTTCAGTAATTGGCATATTTTTATTATAAAAAGTCGGAATTTCAAACTGTGAATACGTGCAGAGAGCCAAAATTTGGGTCGAAAATATGGCTCAGGTATCGAATTTGGGATGTTTGGGACATTTTGTAAACTGCACGGGGGGTTTATGCAAAATGTGAACCACCGCCGCTTTCAGTAATTGGCCGATTTTTGGTATAAAAAGTCGGAATTTCAAACGGCGAATAGGTGCAGAGAGCCAGAATTTGAGTCCACAATATGGCTCAGGTATCGAATTTGGGATGTTTGGGATATTTTGAAAACTGCAGGGGGGTTTGGGCAAAATGTGACCCAACGCCGCTTTCAGTAATTGGCACATTTTTGGTATAAAAAGTCGGAATTTCAAACTGCGAATAGGTACAGAGAGCCAGAACTTGGGTCCAAAATATGGCTCAGGTATCGAATTTGGGATGTTTGTGATATTTTGAAACTGCAGGGGGGTTTGGGCAAAATGTGACCCACCGCCGCTTTCAGTAATTGACACATTTTTGTTATAAAAAGTAGGAATTTTAAACTGCGAATAGGTGCAGAGAGCCAGAATTTGGGTCCAAAATACGACTCAGGTATCGAATTTGGGATGTTTCTGATATTTTGAAAACTGCAGAGGGGTTTGCGCAAAATGTGACCCACCGCGGCTTTCAGTAATTGGCATATTTTTGGTATAGAAAGTCGAAATTTTAAACTGCGAATAGGTGCAGAGAGCCAGAATTTGGGTCGAAAATATGGCTCAGGTATCGAATTTGGGATGTTTGGGATATTTTGAAAACTGCAGGGGGTTTTGCGCAAAATGTGATCCATCGCCGCTTTCAGTAATTGGCATATTTTTGGTATAAAATTCGGAATTTAAAACTGCGAATAGGTGCAGAGAGCCAGAATTTGGGTCGAAAATATGGCTCAGGTATCGAATTTGGGATGTTTGGGATATTTTGAAAACTGCAGGGGGGTATGGGCAAAATGTGACCCACCGCCGCTTTCAGTAATTGGCATATTTTTGGTATAAAAATTCGGAATTTTAAACTGCGAATAGGTGCAGAGAGCCAGAATTTGGCTCCAAAATACGGCTCAGGTATCGAATTTGGGATGTTTGGGATATTTTGAAAACTGCAGGGGGGTTTGGGTAAAATGTGACCCACCGCCACTTTCAGTAATTGGCATATTTTTGGTATAGAAAGTCGAAATTTCATACAGCGAGTAGATGCAGAGAGCTAGAATTTGGGTCAAAAATATGGATCAGGTGTCGAATTTGGGATGTTTGGGATATTTTGAAAACTGCAGGGGGGTTTGGGCAAAATGTGACCCACCGCCGCTTTCAGTAATTGGCATAATATTGGTATAAAAATTCAGAATTTCATGCTGTGAATACGTGCAGAGAGCCAGAATTTGGGTCGAAAATATGGCTCAAGTACCGAATTTGGGATGTTTGGGATATTTTGAAAGCTGCAGGGGGGTTTGGGCAAAATGTGACCCACCGCCGATTTCAGTAATTGGCAGATTTTTAAAATAAAAAGTCGGAATTTCGAACTGCGAATAGGTGCAGAGAGCCAGAATTTGGGTCCAAAATATGGCTCAGGTATCGAATTTGATATGTCTGGGATATTTTGAAAACTGCAGGGGGTTATGGCAAAATGTGACCCTCCGTAGCTTTCAGTAATTGCCAGATTTTTAAAATAAAAAGTAGGAATTTAAAACGGTGAATAGGTGTAGAGAGCCAGAATTTGGGTCCAAAATATGGCTAAGGTATCGAAATTGGGATGTTTGGGATATTTTGAAAACTGCAGGTGGGGTTTGGGCAAAATGTGACCCACCGCTGCTTTCAGTAATTGACATATTTTTGGTATAGAAATTCGAAATTTCAAACTGCGAACATGTGCAGAGAGCCAGAATTTGGGTCCAAAATATGGCTTAGGTATCGAATTTGGGATGTTTGGGATATTTTGAAAACTGCAGGGGGGTTTGGGCAAAATGTGACCCACCTCCGCTTTCAGTAATTGGCATAATTTTGGAATAAAAAGTCGGAACTTCAAACTGCGAATAGGTGCAGAGAGCCAGAATTTGGGTCGAAAATATGGCTCAGGTATCGAATTTAGGATGTTTGGGATATTTTGAAAACTGCAGGGGGGTTTGGGCAAAATGTGACCCACCGGTGCTTTCAGTAATTGGCATATTTTTGAGAAAAAAAAGTCGTAATTTTAAACTGCGAATAGGTGCAGAGAGCCAGAATTTGGGTCCAAAGTATGGCTCAGGTATCGAATTTGGGATGTTTAGGACATTTTGAAAACTGCAGGGGGGTTTGGGCAAAATGTGACCCACCGCCGCTTTCAGTAATTGGCAGATTTTTTGTATAAAAAGTCGGAATTTCAAACGGCGAATAGGTGCAGAGAGCCAGAATTTGGGTCGAAAATATGGCTCAGGTATAGAATTTGGGATATTTTGAAAACTGCAGGGGTGTTTGGGCAAAATGTGACCCACCGCCGCTTTCAGTTATTGGCATATTTTTTTTTAGATAAAAAGTCGTAATTTCAAACTGCGAATAGGTGCAGAGAGCCAGAATTTGGGTCGAAAATATGGCTCAGGTATCGAATTTGGGATGTTTGGGATATTTTGAAAACTGCAGGGGGTTTTGGGCAAAATGTGATCCATCGCCGCTTTCAGTAATTGGCATATTTTTGGTATAAAATTCGGAATTTAAAACTGCGAATAGGTGCAGAGAGCCAGAATTTGGGTCGAAAATATGGCTCAGGTATCGAATTTGGGATGTTTGGGATATTTGGAAAACTGCAGGGGGGTATGGGCAAAATGTGACCCACCGCCGCTTTCAGTAATTGGCATATTTTTGGTATAAAAATTCGGAATTTTAAACTGCGAATAGGTGCAGAGAGCCTGAATTTGGCTCCAAAATACGGCTCAAGTATCGAATTTGGGATGTTTGGGATATTTTGAAAACTGCAGGGGGGTTTGGGTAAAATGTGACCCACCGCCACTTTCAGTAATTGGCATATTTTTGGTATAGAAAGTCGAAATTTCATACAGCGAGTAGATGCAGAGAGCTAGAATTTGGGTAAAAAATATGGATCAGGTGTCGAATTTGGGATGTTTGGGATATTTTGAAAACTGCAGGGGGGTTTGGGCAAAATGTGACCCACCGCCGCATTCAGTAATTGGCATAATATTGGTATAAAAATTCAGAATTTCATGCTGTGAATAGGTGCAGAGAGCCAGAATTTGGGTCGAAAATATGGCTCAAGTACCGAATTTGGGATGTTTGGGATATTTTGAAAGCTGCAGGGGGGTTTGGGCAAAATGTGACCCACCGCCGATTTCAGTAATTGGCAGATTTTTAAAATAAAAAGTCGGAATTTCGAACTGCGAATAGGTGCAGAGAGCCAGAATTTGGGTCCAAAATATGGCTCAGGTATCGAATTTGATATGTCTGGGATATTTTGAAAACTGCAGGGGGTTATGGCAAAATGTGACCCTCCGTAGCTTTCAGTAATTGGCAGATTTTTAAAATAAAAAGTAGGAATTTAAAACGGCGAATAAGTGTAGAGAGCCAGAATTTGGGTCCAAAATATGGCTAAGGTATCGAAATTGGGATGTTTGGGATATTTTGAAAACTGCAGGTGGGGTTTGGGCAAAATGTGACCCACCGCTGCTTTCAGTAATTGACATATTTTTGGTATAGAAATTCGAAATTTCAAACTGCGAACATGTGCAGAGAGCCAGAATTTGGGTCCAAAATATGGCTTAGGTATCGAATTTGGGATGTTTGGGATATTTTGAAAACTGCAGGGGGGTTTGGGCAAAATGTGACCCACCTCCGCTTTCAGTAATTGGCATAATTTTGGAATAAAAAGTCGGAACTTCAAACTGCGAATAGGTGCAGAGAGCCAGAATTTGGGTCGAAAATATGGCTCAGGTATCGAATTTAGGATGTTTGGGATATTTTGAAAACTGCAGGGTTGTTTGGGCAAAATGTGACCCACCGGTGCTTTCAGTAATTGGCATATTTTTGAGAAAAAAAGTCGTAATTTTAAACTGCGAATAGGTGCAGAGAGCCAGAATTTGGGTCCAAAGTATGGCTCAGGTATCGAATTTGGGATGTTTAGGACATTTTGAAAACTGCAGGGGGGTTTGGGCAAAATGTGACCCACCGCCGCTTTCAGTAATTGGCAGATTTTTTGTATAAAAAGTCGGAATTTCAAACGGCGAATAGGTGCAGAGAGCCAGAATTTGGGTCGAAAATATGGCTCAGGTATAGAATTTGGGATATTTTGAAAACTGCAGGGGTGTTTGGGCAAAATGTGACCCACCGCCGCTTTCAGGAATTGGCATATTTTTGGTATAAAAAGTCGGAATTTCAAACTGCGAATACGTGCAGAGAGTCAGAATTTGGGTCGAAAATATGGCTCAGGTATCGAATTTGGGATGTTTGGGATATTTTGAAAACTGCAGGGGGTTTTGCGCAAAATGTGATCCATCGCCGCTTTCAGTAATTGGCATATTTTTGGTATAAAATTCGGAATTTAAAACTGCGAATAGGTGCAGAGAGCCAGAATTTGGGTCGAAAATATGGCTCAGGTATCGAATTTGAGATGTTTGGGATATTTTGAAAACTGCAGGGGGGTATGGGCAAAATGTGACCCACCGCCGCTTTCAGTAATTGGCATATTTTTGGTATAAAAATTCGGAATTTTAAACTGCGAATAGGTGCAGAGAGCCAGAATTTGGCTCCAAAATACGGCTCAGGTATCGAATTTGGGATGTTTGGGATATTTTGAAAACTGCAGGGGGGTTTGGGTAAAATGTGACCCACCGCCACTTTCAGTAATTGGCATATTTTTGGTATAGAAAGTCGAAATTTCATACAGCGAGTAGATGCAGAGAGCTAGAATTTGGGTCAAAAATATGGATCAGGTGTCGAATTTGGGATGTTTGGGATATTTTGAAAACTGCAGGGGGGTTTGGGCAAAATGTGACCCACCGCCGCTTTCAGTAATTGGCATAATATTGGTATAAAAATTCAGAATTTCATGCTGTGAATACGTGCAGAGAGCCAGAATTTGGGTCGAAAATATGGCTCAAGTACCGAATTTGGGATGTTTGGGATATTTTGAAAGCTGCAGGGGGGTTTGGGCAAAATGTGACCCACCGCCGATTTCAGTAATTGGCAGATTTTTAAAATAAAAAGTCGGAATTTCGAACTGCGAATAGGTGCAGAGAGCCAGAATTTGGGTCCAAAATATGGCTCAGGTATCGAATTTGATATGTCTGGGATATTTTGAAAACTGCAGGGGGTTATGGCAAAATGTGACCCTCCGTAGCTTTCAGTAATTGCCAGATTTTTAAAATAAAAAGTAGGAATTTAAAACGGCGAATAGGTGTAGAGAGCCAGAATTTGGGTCCAAAATATGGCTAAGGTATCGAAATTGGGATGTTTGGGATATTTTGAAAACTGCAGGTGGGGTTTGGGCAAAATGTGACCCACCGCTGCTTTCAGTAATTGACATATTTTTGGTATAGAAATTCGAAATTTCAAACTGCGAACATGTGCAGAGAGCCAGAATTTGGGTCCAAAATATGGCTTAGGTATCGAATTTGGGATGTTTGGGATATTTTGAAAACTGCAGGGGGGTTTGGGCAAAATGTGACCCACCTCCGCTTTCAGTAATTGGCATAATTTTGGAATAAAAAGTCGGAACTTCAAACTGCGAATAGGTGCAGAGAGCCAGAATTTGGGTCGAAAATATGGCTCAGGTATCGAATTTAGGATGTTTGGGATATTTTGAAAACTGCAGGGGGGTTTGGGCAAAATGTGACCCACCGGTGCTTTCAGTAATTGGCATATTTTTGAGAAAAAAAAGTCGTAATTTTAAACTGCGAATAGGTGCAGAGAGCCAGAATTTGGGTCCAAAGTATGGCTCAGGTATCGAATTTGGGATGTTTAGGACATTTTGAAAACTGCAGGGGGGTTTGGGCAAAATGTGACCCACCGCCGCTTTCAGTAATTGGCAGATTTTTTGTATAAAAAGTCGGAATTTCAAACGGCGAATAGGTGCAGAGAGCCAGAATTTGGGTCGAAAATATGGCTCAGGTATAGAATTTGGGATATTTTGAAAACTGCAGGGGTGTTTGGGCAAAATGTGACCCACCGCCGCTTTCAGTTATTGGCATATTTTTTTTTAGATAAAAAGTCGTAATTTCAAACTGCGAATAGGTGCAGAGAGCCAGAATTTGGGTCGAAAATATGGCTCAGGTATCGAATTTGGGATGTTTGGGATATTTTGAAAACTGCAGGGGGTTTTGGGCAAAATGTGATCCATCGCCGCTTTCAGTAATTGGCATATTTTTGGTATAAAATTCGGAATTTAAAACTGCGAATAGGTGCAGAGAGCCAGAATTTGGGTCGAAAATATGGCTCAGGTATCGAATTTGGGATGTTTGGGATATTTGGAAAACTGCAGGGGGGTATGGGCAAAATGTGACCCACCGCCGCTTTCAGTAATTGGCATATTTTTGGTATAAAAATTCGGAATTTTAAACTGCGAATAGGTGCAGAGAGCCTGAATTTGGCTCCAAAATACGGCTCAAGTATCGAATTTGGGATGTTTGGGATATTTTGAAAACTGCAGGGGGGTTTGGGTAAAATGTGACCCACCGCCACTTTCAGTAATTGGCATATTTTTGGTATAGAAAGTCGAAATTTCATACAGCGAGTAGATGCAGAGAGCTAGAATTTGGGTAAAAAATATGGATCAGGTGTCGAATTTGGGATGTTTGGGATATTTTGAAAACTGCAGGGGGGTTTGGGCAAAATGTGACCCACCGCCGCTTTCAGTAATTGGCATAATATTGGTATAAAAATTCAGAATTTCATGCTGTGAATAGGTGCAGAGAGCCAGAATTTGAGTCGAAAATATGGCTCAAGTACCGAATTTGGGATGTTTGGGATATTTTGAAAGCTGCAGGGGGGTTTGGGCAAAATGTGACCCACCGCCGATTTCAGTAATTGGCAGATTTTTAAAATAAAAAGTCGGAATTTCGAACTGCGAATAGGTGCAGAGAGCCAGAATTTGGGTCCAAAATATGGCTCAGGTATCGAATTTGATATGTCTGGGATATTTTGAAAACTGCAGGGGGTTATGGCAAAATGTGACCCTCCGTAGCTTTCAGTAATTGGCAGATTTTTAAAATAAAAAGTAGGAATTTAAAACGGCGAATAAGTGTACAGAGCCAGAATTTGGGTCCAAAATATGGCTAAGGTATCGAAATTGGGATGTTTGGGATATTTTGAAAACTGCAGGTGGGGTTTGGGCAAAATGTGACCCACCGCTGCTTTCAGTAATTGACATATTTTTGGTATAGAAATTCGAAATTTCAAACTGCGAACATGTGCAGAGAGCCAGAATTTGGGTCCAAAATATGGCTTAGGTATCGAATTTGGGATGTTTGGGATATTTTGAAAACTGCAGGGGGGTTTGGGCAAAATGTGACCCACCTCCGCTTTCAGTAATTGGCATAATTTTGGAATAAAAAGTCGGAACTTCAAACTGCGAATAGGTGCAGAGAGCCAGAATTTGGGTCGAAAATATGGCTCAGGTATCGAATTTAGGATGTTTGGGATATTTTGAAAACTGCAGGGGTGTTTGGGCAAAATGTGACCCACCGGTGCTTTCAGTAATTGGCATATTTTTGAGAAAAAAAGTCGTAATTTTAAACTGCGAATAGGTGCAGAGAGCCAGAATTTGGGTCCAAAGTATGGCTCAGGTATCGAATTTGGGATGTTTAGGACATTTTGAAAACTGCAGGGGGGTTTGGGCAAAATGTGACCCACCGCCGCTTTCAGTAATTGGCAGATTTTTTGTATAAAAAGTCGGAATTTCAAACGGCGAATAGGTGCAGAGAGCCAGAATTTGGGTCGAAAATATGGCTCAGGTATAGAATTTGGGATATTTTGAAAACTGCAGGGGTGTTTGGGCAAAATGTGACCCACCGCCGCTTTCAGTTATTGGCATATTTTTTTTTGAGATAAAAAGTCGTAATTTCAAACTGCGAATAGGTGCAGAGAGCCAGAATTTGGGTCCAAAATATGGCTCAGGTATCGAATTTGGGATGTCTGGGATATTTTGAAAACTGCAGGGGAGTTTGGGCAAAATGTGACCCACCACCGCTTTCAGTAATTGGCATATTTTTGGTATAAAAAGTCGGAATTTCAAACTGCGAATAGGTGCAGAGAGCCAGAATTTGGGTCCAAAATATGGCTCAGGTATCGAATTTGGGATGTTTGGGATATTTTGAAAACTGCAGGGGGGTTTGGGCAAAGTTTGACCCACCGCCGCTTTCAGGAATTGGCATATTTTTGGTATAAAAAGTCGGAATTTCAAACTGCGAATACGTGCAGAGAGTCAGAATTTGGGTCGAAAATATGACTCAGGTATCGAATTTGGGATGTTTGGGACATTTTGAAAACTGCACGGGGGGTTTGGGCAAAATGTGACCCACCGCTGCTTTCAGTAATTGGCCGATTTTTGGTATAAAAAGTCGGAATTTCAAACGGCGAATAGGTGCAGAGAGCCAGAATTTGAGTCCACAATATGGCTCAGGTACCGAATTTGGGATGTTTGAGATATTTTGAAAACTGCAGGGGGGTTTGGGCAAAATGTGACCCAACGCCGCTTTCAGTAATTGGCACATTTTTGGTATAAAAATTCGGAATTTCAAACTGCGAATAGGTACAGAGAGCCAGAATTTGAGTCCAAAATATGGCTCAGCTATTGAATTTGGGATGTTTGTGATATTTTGAAAACTGCAGGGGGGTTTGGGCAAAATGTGACCCACCGCCTCTTTCAGTAATTGGCATATTTTTGGTATAAAAAGTCGGAATTTTAAACTGCGAATAGGTGCAGAGAGCCAGAATTTGGGTCCAAAATACGACTTAGGTATCGAATTTGGGATGTTTCTGATATTTTGAAAACTGCAGGGGGGTTTTCGCAAAATGTGACCCACCTCCGCTTTCAGTAATTGGCATATTTTTGGTATAGAAAGTCGAATTTTCAAACTGTGAATAGGTGCAGAGAGCCAGAATTTGGGTCCAAAATATGGCTCAGGTATCGAATTTGGGTTGTTTGGGATATTTTGAAAACTGCAAGGGGGTTTGGGCAAAATGTGACCCACCGCCGCTTTCTGTAATTGGCATATTTTTGGTATAAAAAGTCGGAATTTCAAACTGCGAATAGGTGCAGAGAGCCAGAATTTGGGTCTAAAATATGACTCAGGTATCGAATTTGGGATGTTTAGGACATTTTGAAAACTGCACGGGGGGTTTGGGCAAAATGTGACCCACCGCCGCTTTCAGTAATTGGCCGATTTTTGGTATAAAAAGTCGGAATTTCAAACGGCGAATAGGTGCAGAGAGCCAGAATTTGAGTCCACAATAGGGCTCAGGTACCGAATTTGGGATGTTTGAGATATTTTGAAAACTGCAGGGGGGTTTGGGCAAAATGTGATCCATCGCCGCTTTCAGTAATTGACATATTTTTGGTATAAAATTGGGAATTTCAAACTGCGAATAGGTGCAGAGAGCTAGAATTTGGGTCCAAAATATGGCTCAGGTATAGAATTTGGGATGTTTGGGATATTTTGAAAACTGCAGGGGGGTTTGGGTAAAATGTGACCCACCGCCACTTTCAGTAATTGGCATATTTTTAGTATAGAAAGTCGAAATTTCAAACTGCGAGTAGATGCAGAGAGCCAGAATTTGGGTAAAAAATATGGATCAGGTATCGAATTTGGGATGTTTGGGATATTTTGAAAACTGCAGGGGGGTTTGGGCAAAATGTGACCCACCGCCGCTTTCAGTAATTGGCATAATATTGGTATAAAAATTCAGAATTTCATACTGTGAATAGGTGCAGAGAGCCAGAATTTGGGTCGAAAATATGGCTCAAGTACCGAATTTGGGATGTTTTGGATATTTTGAAACCTGCAGGGGGGTTTGGGCAAAATGTGACCCACTGCCGATTTCAGTAATTCGCAGATTTTTTGTATAAGAAGTCGGAGTTTCGAACTGCGAATAGGTGCAGAGAGCCAGAATTTGGGTCCAAAATATGGCTCAGGTATCGAATTTGATATGTCTGGGATATTTTGAAAACTGCAGGGGGGTTTGGGCAAAATGTGACCCACCGTCGCTTTCAGTAATTGGCAGATTTTTTAAATA
Source organism: Procambarus clarkii (assembly GCF_040958095.1). Lineage (NCBI taxonomy): Eukaryota > Metazoa > Arthropoda > Malacostraca > Decapoda > Cambaridae > Procambarus > Procambarus clarkii. Next base: position 6,590,378 of record NC_091224.1, read on the forward strand.
AAAAGTCGGAATTTAAAACGGCGAATAGGTGTAGAGAGCCAGAATTTGGGTCCAAAATATGGCTAAGGTATGGAAATTGGGATGTTTGGGATATTTTGAAAACTGCAGGGGGGTTTGGGCAAAATGTGACCCACCGCCGCTTTCAGTAATTGGCATAATTTTGGAATAAAAAGTCGGAACTTCAAACTGCGAATAGGTGCTGAGAGCCAGAATTTGGGGTCGAAAATATGGCTCAGGTATCGAATTTGGGATGTTTGGGATATTTTGAAAACTGCAGGGGGGTTTGGGCAAAATGTGACCCACCGCTGCTCTCAGTAATTGGCATATTTTTGAGATAAAAAGTCGTAATTTTAAACTGCGAATAGGTGCAGAGAGCCAGAATTTGTGTCCAAAATTTGGCTCGGGTATCGGATTTGGGATGTCTGGGATATTTTGAAAACTGCAGGGGAGTTTAGGCAAAATGTGACCCACCGCCGCTTTCAGTAATTGGCATATTTTTGTTATAAAAATTCGGAATTTCAAACTGCGAATAGGTGCAGAGAGCCAGAATTTGGGTCGAAAATATAGCTCAGGTATCGAATTTGGGATGTTTGGGATATTTTGAAAACTGCAGGGGATTTGGGCAAAATGTGACCCACCGCCGCTTTCAGTAATTGGCATATTTTAGGTATAAAAAGTCGGAATTTCAAACTGCGAATACGTGCAGAGAGCCAGAATTTGGGTCGGAAATATGGCTCAGGTATCGAATTTGGGATGTTTTAGACATTTTGAAAACTGAAGGGGGGTTTGGGCAAAATGTGACCCACAGCTGCTTTCAGTAATTGGCAGATTTTTGGTATAAAAATTCGTAATTTCAAACTGCGAATAGGTGCAGAGAGCCAGAATTTCGGTCCAAAATATGGCTCAGGTATCGAATTTGGGATGTCTGGGATATTTTGAAAACTGCAGGGGAGTTTGTGCAAAAAGTGATCCACCGCCCCTTTCAGTAATTGGCATATTTTTGGTATAAAAATTCGGAATTTCAAACTGCGAATAGGTGCAGAGAGCCAGAATGTCTGTCCAGAATATGGCTCAGGTATCGAACTTGGGATGTTTGGGATATTTTGAAAACTGCAGGGGGGTTTGGGCAAAATGTGACCCACCGCCGCTTTCAGTAATTGGCATATTTTTTGTATAAAAAGTCGGAATTTCAAACGGCGAATAGGTGCAGAGAGCCAGAATTTGGGTCGAAAATATGGCTCAGGAATCGAATTTGGAATGTTTGGGATATTTTGAAAACTGCAGGGGGGCTTGGGCAAAATGTGACCCACCGCCGCTTTCAGTATTTGGCAGATTTTTGGTATAAAAAGTCGGAATTTCAAACTGCGAATAGGTGCAGAGAGCCAGAATTTGGGTCCAAAATATGGCTCAGGTATCGAATTTGATATTTCTGGGATATTTTGAAAACTGCAGGGGGGTTTGGGCAAAATGTGATCCACCGTCGTTTTCAATAATTGGCAGATTTTTGAAATAAAAAGTCGTAATTTCAAACTGCGAATAGGTGCAGAGAGCCAGAATTTGGGTCCAAAATATGGCTCAGGTATCGAATTTGGGATGTCTGGGATATTTTGAAAACTGCAGGGGAGTTTGGGCAAAATGTGACCCACCGCTGCTTTCAGTAATTGGCATATTTTTGTTATAAAATTCGGAATTTCAAACTGCGAATAGGTGCAGAGAGCCAGAATTTAGGTAAAAAATATGGCTCAGGTATCGAATTTGGGATGTTTGGGATATTTTGAAAACTGCAGGGGGGTTTGGGCAAAATTTGACCCACCGCTGCTTTCAGTAATTGGCATATTTTTGGTATAAAAAGTCTGGAATTTCAAAATGCGAATACGTGCAGAGTGCCAGAATTTGGGTCGAAAATATGGCTCAGGTATCGAATTTGGGATGTTTGGGACATTTTGAAAACTGCAGGGGGGGTTTGGGCAAAATGTGACCAACCGCTGCTTTCAGTAATTGGCAAATTTTTGGTATAAAAATTCGGAATTTCAAACTGCGAATAGGTGCAGAGAGCCAGAATGTCTGTCCACAATATGGCTCAGGTATCGAATTTGGGATGTTTGGGATATTTTGAAAACTGCAGGGGGGTTTGGGCAAAATGTGACCCACCGCCGCTTTCAGTAATTGGCATATTTTTGGTATAAAAATTCGGAATTTTAAACTGCGAATAGGCGCAGAGAGCCAGAATTTGGCTCCAAAATACGGCTCAGGTATAGAATTTGGGATGTTTGGGATATTTTGAAAGCTGCAGGGGGGTTTGGGCAAAATGTGACCCACTGCCGATTTCAGTAATTCGCAGATTTTTGGTATAAAAAGTCGGAGTTTCGAACTGCGAATAGGTGCAGAGAGCCAGAATTTGGGTCCAAAATATGGCTCAGGTATCCAATTTGATATGTCTGGGATATTTTGAAAACTGCAGGGGGTTTGGGCAAAATGTGACCCACCGTCGCTTTCAGTAATTGGCAGATTTTTAAAATAAAAAGTCGGAATTTAAAACGGCGAATAGGTGTAGAGAGCCATAATTTGGGTCCAAAATATGGCTAATGTATCGAAATTGGTATGTTTGGGATATTTTGAAATCTGAAGGTGGGGTTTGGGCAAAATGTGACCCACCGCTGCTTTCAGTAATTGACATATTTTTGGTATAGAAATTCGAAATTTCAAAATGCGAACAGGTGCAGAGAGCCAGAATTTGGGTCGAAAATATGGCTTAGGTATCGAATTTGGGATGTTTGGGATATTTTGAAAACTGCAGGGGGGTTTGGGCAAAATGTGACCCACCGCCGCTTTCAGTAATTGGCATAATTTTGGAATAAAAAGTCGGAACTTCAAACTGCGAATAGGTGCAGAGAGCCAGAAGTTGGGTCAAAAATATGGCTCAGGTATCGAATTTGGGATGTTAGGCATATTTTGAAAACTGCAGGGGGGTATGGGCAAAATGTGACCCACCGCTGCTCTCTGTAATTATCATATTTTTTAGATAAAAAGTCGTAATTTTAAACTGCGAATAGGTGCAAAGAGCCAGAATTTGGGTCCAAAATATGGCTCAGGTATCGAATTTGGGATGTCTTGGATATTTTGAAAACTGCAGGGGGGTTTGGGCAAAATGTGACCCAACACTGCTTTTAGTAATTGGCATATTTTTGGTATAAAATTCGGAATTTCAAACTGCGAATAGGTGCAGAGAGCCAGAATTTGGGTCGAAAATATGGCTCAGGTATCGAATTTGGGATGTTTGAGATATTTTGAAAACTGCAGGGGGGTTTGGGCAAAATGTGACCCACCGCCGCTTTCAGTAATTGGCATATTTTTTTGAGATAAAAAGTCGTAATTTCAAACTGCGAATAGGTGCAGAGAGCCAGAATTTGGGTCCACAATATGGCTCAAGTATCGAATTTGGGATGTTTGGGATATTTTGAAAACTGCAGGGGGGTTTGGGCAAAATGTGACCCAATGCCGCTTTCAGTAATTGGCACATTTTTGGTATAAAAAGTCGGAATTTCAAACTGCGAATAAGTACAGAGAGCTAGAATTTGGGTCCAAAATATGGCTCAGGTATCGAATTTGGGATGTTTGGGATATTTTGAAAACTGCAGTGGGGTTTGGGCAAAATGTGACCCACCGCCGCTTTCAGTAATTGGCACATTTTAGGTATAAAAATTCGTAATTTCAAACTGCGAATAGGTGAAGAGAGCCAGAATTTTGGTCCAAAATATGGCTCAGGAATCGAATTTGATATGTCTGGGATATTTTGAAAACTGCAGGGGGGTTTGGGCAAAATGTGATCCACCGTCGCTTTCAATAATTGGCAGATTTTTTAAATAAAAAGTCGTAATTTCAAACTGCGAATAGGTGCAGAGAGCCAGAATTTTGGTCCAAAATTTAGCTCAGGTATCGAATTTGGGATGTCTGGGATATTTTGAAAACTGCAGGGGAGTTTGGGCAAAATGTGATCCACCGCCCCTTTCAGTAATTGGCATATTTTTGGTATAAAAATTCGGAATTTCAAACTGCGAATAGGTGCAGAGAGCCAGAATGTCTGTCCAAAGTCTGGCTCAGGTATCGAATTTGGGATGTTTGGGATATTTTGAAAACTGCAGGGGGGTTTGGGCAAAATGTGACCCACCGCCGCTTTCAGTAATTGGCATATTTTTGGTATAAAAAGTCGGAATATCAAACGGCGAATAGGTGCAGAGAGCCAGAATTTGGGTCGAAAATATGGCTCAGGAATCGAATTTGGGATGTTTGAGATATTTTGAAAACTGCAGGGGGGCTTGGGCAAAATGTGACCCACCGCCTCTTTCAGTATTTGGCAGATTTTTGGTATAAAACGTCGGAATTTCAAACTGCGAATAGGTGCAGAGAGCCAGAATTTGGGTCCAAAATATGGCTCAGGTATCGAATTTGATATGTCTGGGATATTTTGAAAACTGCAGGGGGGTTGGGCAAAATGTGATCCACCGTCGCTTTCAATAATTGGCAGATTTTTGAAATAAAAAGTCGTAATTTCAAACTGCGAATAGGTGCAGAGAGCCAGAATTTGGGTCCAAAATATGGCTCAGGTATCGAATTTGGGATGTCTTGGATATTTTGAAAACTGCAGGGGGGTTTGGGCAAAATGTGACCCAACACTGCTTTTAGTAATTGGCATATTTTTGGTATAAAATTCGGAATTTCAAACTGCGAATAGGTGCAGAGAGCCAGAATTTGGGTCGAAAATATGGCTCAGGTATATAATTTGGGATGTTTGGGATATTTTGAAAACTGCAGGGGTTTGGGCAAAATGTGACCCACCGCCGCTTTCAGTAATTGACATATTTTTTTGAGATAAAAAGTCGTAATTTCAAACTGCGAATAGGTGCAGAGAGCCAGAATTTGGGTCCAAAATATGGCTCAGGTATCGAATTTGGGATGTCTGGGATATTTTGAAAACTGCAGGGGAGTTTGGACAAAATGTGACCCACCGCCGCTTTCAGTAATTGGCATATTTTTGTTATAAAATTCGGAATTTCAAACTGCGAATAGGTGCAGAGAGCCAGAATTTAGGTAAAAAATATGGCTCAGGTATCGAATTTGGGATGTTTGGGTTATTTTGAAAACTGCAGGGGGTTTGGGCAAAATTTGACCCACCGCTGCTTTCAGTAATTGGCATATTTTTGGTATAAAAAGTCTGGAATTTCAAAATGCGAATACGTGCAGAGTGCCAGAATTTGGGTCGAAAATATGGCTCAGGTATCGAATTTGGGATGTTTGGAACATTTTGAAAACTGCAGGGGGGGTTTGGGCAAAATGTGACCCACCGCTGCTTTCAGTAATTGGCCGATTTTTGGTATAAAAAGTCGGAATTTCAAACGGCGAATAGGTGCAGAGAGCCAGAATTTGAGTCCACAATATGGCTCAGGTATCGAATTTTGGATGTTTGGGATATTTTGAAAACTGCAGGGGGGTTTGGGCAAAATGTGACCCAACGCCGCTTTCAGTAATTGGCACAGTTTTGGTATAAAAAGTCGGAATTTCAAACTGCGAATAGGTGCAGAGAGCCAGAATTTGGGTCCAAAATATGGCTCAGGTATCGAATTTGGGATGTCTGGGATATTTTGAAAACTGCAGGGGAGTTTGGGCAAAATGTGACCCACCGCCGCTTTCAGTAATTGGCATATTTTTGTTATAAAATTCGGAATTTCAAACTGCGAATAGGTGCAGAGAGCCAGAATTTGGGTCCACAATATGGCTCAAGTATCGAATTTGGGATGTTTGGGATATTTTGAAAACTGCAGGGGGGTTTGGGCAAAATGTGACCCAATGCCGCTTTCAGTAATTGGCACATTTTTGGTATAAAAAGTCGGAATTTCAAACTGCGAATAAGTACAGAGAGCTAGAATTTGGGTCCAAAATATGGCTCAGGTATCGAATTTATGATGTTTGGGATATTTTGAAAACTGCAGTGGGGTTTGGGCAAAATGTGACCCACCGCCGCTTTCAGTAATTGGCACATTTTAGGTATAAAAATTCGTAATTTCAAACTGCGAATAGGTGAAGAGAGCCAGAATTTTGGTCCAAAATATGGCTCAGGAATCGAATTTGATATGTCTGGGATATTTTAAAACTGCAGGGGGGTTTGGGCAAAATGTGATCCACCGTCGCTTTCAATAATTGGCAGATTTTTTAAATAAAAAGTCGTAATTTCAAACTGCGAATAGGTGCAGAGAGCCAGAATTTTGGTCCAAAATTTAGCTCAGGTATCGAATTTGGGATGTCTGGGATATTTTGAAAACTGCAGGGGAGTTTGGGCAAAATGTGATCCACCGCCCCTTTCAGTAATTGGCATATTATTGGTATAAAAATTCGGAATTTCAAACTGCGAGTAGGTGCAGAGAGCCAGAATGTCTGTCCAAAGTCTGGCTCAGGTATCGAATTTGGGATGTTTGGGATATTTTGAAAACTGCAGGGGGGTTTGGGCAAAATGTGACCCACCGCCGCTTTCAGTAATTGGCATATTTTTAGTATAAAAAGTCGGAATTTCAAACGGCGAATAGGTGCAGAGAGCCAGAATTTGGGTCGAAAATATGGCTCAGGAATCGAATTTGGGATGTTTGAGATATTTTGAAAACTGCAGGGGGGCTTGGGCAAAATGTGACCCACCGCCTCTTTCAGTATTTGGCAGATTTTTGGTATAAAACGTCGGAATTTCAAACTGCAAATAGGTGCAGAGAGCCAGAATTTGGGTCCAAAATATGGCTCAGGTATCGAATTTGATATGTCTGGGATATTTTGAAAACTGCAGGGGGGTTGGGCAAAATGTGATCCACCGTCGCTTTCAATAATTGGCAGATTTTTGAAATAAAAAGTCGTAATTTCAAACTGCGAATAGGTGCAGAGAGCCAGAATTTGGGTCCAAAATATGGCTCAGGTATCGAATTTGGGATGTCTTGGATATTTTGAAAACTGCAGGGGGGTTTGGGCAAAATGTGACCCAACACTGCTTTTAGTAATTGGCATATTTTTGGTATAAAATTCGGAATTTCAAACTGCGAATAGGTGCAGAGAGCCAGAATTTGGGTCGAAAATATGGCTCAGGTATATAATTTGGGATGTTTGGGATATTTTGAAAACTGCAGGGGGTTTGGGCAAAATGTGACCCACCGCCGCTTTCAGTAATTGACATATTTTTTTGAGATAAAAAGTCGTAATTTCAAACTGCGAATAGGTGCAGAGAGCCAGAATTTGGGTCCAAAATATGGCTCAGGTATCGAATTTGGGATGTCTGGGATATTTTGAAAACTGCAGGGGAGTTTGGACAAAATGTGACCCACCGCCGCTTTCAGTAATTGGCATATTTTTGTTATAAAATTCGGAATTTCAAACTGCGAATAGGTGCAGAGAGCCAGAATTTAGGTAAAAAATATGGCTCAGGTATCGAATTTGGGATGTTTGGGATATTTTGAAAACTGCAGGGGGTTTGGGCAAAATTTGACCCACCGCTGCTTTCAGTAATTGGCATATTTTTGGTATAAAAAGTCTGGAATTTCAAAATGCGAATACGTGCAGAGTGCCAGAATTTGGGTCGAAAATATGGCTCAGGTATCGAATTTGGGATGTTTGGAACATTTTGAAAACTGCAGGGGGGGTTTGGGCAAAATGTGACCCACCGCTGCTTTCAGTAATTGGCCGATTTTTGGTATAAAAAGTCGGAATTTCAAACGGCGAATAGGTGCAGAGAGCCAGAATTTGAGTCCACAATATGGCTCAGGTATCGAATTTTGGATGTTTGGGATATTTTGAAAACTGCAGGGGGGTTTGGGCAAAATGTGACCCAACGCCGCTTTCAGTAATTGGCACAGTTTTGGTATAAAAAGTCGGAATTTCAAACTGCGAATAGGTGCAGAGAGCCAGAATTTGGCTCCAAAATACGGCTCAGGTATCGAATTTGGGATGTTTGGGATATTTTGAAAACTGCAGGGGGGGTTTGGGCAAAATGTGACCCACCGCTGCTTTCAGTAATTGGCAAATTTTTGGTATAAAAATTCGGAATTTCAAACTGCGAATCGGTGCAGAGAGCCAGAATGTCTGTCCACAATATGGCTCAGGTATCGAATTTGGGATGTTTGGGATATTTTGAAAACTGCAGGGGGGTTTGGGCAAAATGTGACCCACCGCCGCTTTCAGTAATTGGCATATTTTTGGTATAAAAATTCGGAATTTTAAACTGCGAATAGGCGCAGAGAGCCAGAATTTGGCTCCAAAATACGGCTCAGGTATAGAATTTGGGATGTTTGGGATATTTTGAAAGCTGCAGGGGGGTTTGGGCAAAATGTGACCCACTGCCGATTTCAGTAATTCGCAGATTTTTGGTATAAAAAGTCGGAGTTTCGAACTGCGAATAGGTGCAGAGAGCCAGAATTTGGGTCCAAAATATGGCTCAGGTATCCAATTTGATATGTCTGGGATATTTTGAAAACTGCAGGGGGGTTTGGGCAAAATGTGACCCACCGTCGCTTTCAGTAATTGGCAGATTTTTAAAATAAAAAGTCGGAATTTAAAACGGCGAATAGGTGTAGAGAGCCATAATTTGGGTCCAAAATATGGCTAATGTATCGAAATTGGTATGTTTGGGATATTTTGAAAACTGCAGGTGGGGTTTGGGCAAAATGTGACCCACCGCTGCTTTCAGTAATTGACATATTTTTGGTATAGAAATTCGAAATTTCAAACTGCGAACAGGTGCAGAGAGCCAGAATTTGGGTCGAAAATATGGCTTAGGTATCGAATTTGGGATGTTTGGGATATTTTGAAAACTGCAGGGGGGTTTGGGCAAAATGTGACCCACCGCCGCTTTCAGTAATTGGCATAATTTTGGAATAAAAAGTCGGAACTTCAAACTGCGAATAGGTGCAGAGAGCCAGAAGTTGGGTCAAAAATATGGCTCAGGTATCGAATTTGGGATGTTAGGCATATTTTGAAAACTGCAGGGGGGTATGGGCAAAATGTGACCCACCGCTGCTCTCAGTAATTATCATATTTTTTAGATAAAAAGTCGTAATTTTAAACTGCGAATAGGTGCAAAGAGCCAGAATTTGGGTCCAAAATATGGCTCAGGTATCGAATTTGGGATGTCTTGGATATTTTGAAAACTGCAGGGGGGTTTGGGCAAAATGTGACCCAACACTGCTTTTAGTAATTGGCATATTTTTGGTATAAAATTCGTAATTTCAAACTGCGAATAGGTGCAGAGAGCCAGAATTTGGGTCCACAATATGGCTCAAGTATCGAATTTGGGATGTTTGGGATATTTTGAAAACTGCAGGGGGGTTTGGGCAAAATGTGACCCAACGCCGCTTTCAGTAATTGGCACATTTTTGGTATAAAAAGTCGGAATTTCAAACTGCGAATAGGTACAGAGAGCTAGAATTTGGGTCCAAAATATGGCTCAGGTATCGAATTTGGGATGTTTGGGATATTTTGAAAACTGCAGTGGGGTTTGGGCAAAATGTGACCCACCGCCGCTTTCAGTAATTGGCACATTTTAGGTATAAAAATTCGTAATTTCAAACTGCGAATAGGTGCAGAGAGCCAGAATTTTGGTCCAAAATATGGCTCAGGTATCGAATTTGATATGTCTGGGATATTTTGAAAACTGCAGGGGGGTTTGGGCAAAATGTGATCCACCGTCGCTTTCAATAATTGGCAGATTTTTTAAATAAAAAGTCGTAATTTCAAACTGCGAATAGGTGCAGAGAGCCAGAATTTTGGTCCAAAATTTAGCTCAGGTAACGAATTTGGGATGTCTGGAATATTTTGAAAACTGCAGGGGAGTTTGGGCAAAATGTGAGCCACCGCCCCTTTTAGTAATTGGCATATTTTTGGTATAAAAATTCGGAATTTCAAACAATCCTTAACTGTAGCCTCTGTTTAACGCAACAGTAAAATGTGTACTTGGATGAAAAAACGATTCTTCGCGGCAGGGGATCGTATTCCAGGGACCGTAGGATTAAGGACTTGCCCGAAACGCTACGCGTACTAGTGGCTGTACAAGAATGTAACAACTCTTGTATATATCTCAAAAAAAAAAAAAAAAAAAAAAAAAAATACTCCCTCTGTGCTGGCTTCGAAGTTCTCAGCAACTTCTTTCCCAAAGATAAACCTGCAACCCATCGACACACCAATAAAAATGTTTCCCCTTTAACACATAAACAAAAATAATCACACAATATGTTTGCCTCCAACCTCTATCTGTCCTCTACATACTGTGAGAGTGAACTCCCCCATTGGGCGGGTCCATGCTCCACCTCGCCCGGTGGGCCTCACTCACTCCGGGACGGGCCTCCGCCGTCGGGAGTTCTCAGTCACCTGCCAGCGCTCAGAGGGGATGGACGTCGCTCTGTGTTCCTCCCTCTCCCTCTCTTATTTTAGGCTTTGTGCCTTATCAAAACATGTCTAACTTATAAATAAACATTGCTACTGTCGCTGGGCACACGACCAACTACAAGCAATCACTATGAACTGGTGTATATCGTGCTTACCACAGATTGACTAGTCGAGGGCGCTATCCCTCTGACGGCGTCCGGTCAGGGCGCTCCACACAGCCCACGAAAATGCCTCTGGGCGGTTTAATACTCTCCTCGTCGGCCAGGACTTGAGACCACACATCCCCAGCTCAATTCCACAGCTGGGACGTCTGCACACTTCTCTTCTCTTGGAGATATATCACTAGGGGTTCCTTTCTGACGGGAGCTCAACGGAGAGCGGCTTTCCCGCTGCGATGTCTGGCCTCAAGTGAGGTCAAACCAATCCAAAAGCGAGCCTCACACCTCCAGCAAATTATCCACATCTCCTAACCAGTCATTTATCTGTTTTCTTCTACACTGCCCATAATCTCAAATTGTTATTTAAATCCAACAAACTATTTTTCAACCGTGTTATCGCCTCTATATTTCCTATACTTTCTAGTTAGGTCAGGCTTGTTGAATAACTCTCAAGGGGGAGACTCGTTTCTCCTGAAGGCTGAGATCATAACAGGCTGGGGTGGTGTTGCAGGTGGTGTTGTAGGTGGTGATGGTGTTGGTGGTGATGGTGGTGGTTTTGATGGTGGTTGTGGTGGTGTTGTGGGATGGTGTTGGTGGTGATAGTGGTGGTGTTGACTGTGGTTGTGGTGGTGTTGGTGGTGGTAGTGTTGTTGTTGGTGGTGGTGTTGGTGGTATTGGTGTTGCTGCTGGTGGTGTTGCCGGTGGTGGTGTTGCTGGTGGTAGTAATGGTGTTGATACTGGTGGTGGTGGTGATGTTGCTGGTGGTGGTGATGTTGCTGGTGGTGGTATTGCTGGTAGTTGTGATGATGTTGGTGTTGCTGGTGGTGGTGTTCTTGGTGGTGGTGTTGCTGGTAGTGGTTGGTGCTGGTGGTGGTGTTGTTGCTGGTGATAGTGTTGGTGGTGGTAGTGGTGTTGCTGGTGGTGGTGTTAGTGGTGGTGGTGTTGGTGGTGTTGCTTGTGGTGGTATAGGTACTGGTGGTGTTGGTGGTTGTGGTGGTGGTGTTGATGGTGGTTGTGGTGGTGTTGGGGGGATGGTGTTGGTGGTGTTGATGTTGGTGTTGGTGGTATATCTGGTTGATACCTGTTTGATGGGGTTCTGGGAGTTCTTCTACTCCCCAAGCCTGGCCCGAGGCCAGACTTGACTTGTGAAAGTTTGGTCCAGCAGGCTGTTGCTTGGAGTGGCCCGCAGGCCCATATACCCACCACAGCCCTATTGATCCGGCACTCCTTGAAGGAAACAATCTAGTTTCCTCTTGAAGACGTCCGCGGTTGTTCCTGCAATATTTCTGATGCTCGCTGGTATTACGCTGAACAACCGTGGACTCCTGATGTTCATACAGTGTTCTCTGATTGTGCCCATGACACTTCTGCTCTTCACTGGTTCTATTCTGCATTTTCTTCCATGTCGTTCACTCCAGTACGTTGTTATTTTACTATGCAGATTTGGGACCTGTCCTTCCAGTTTTTTCCATGTGTATATTATTTGGTATCTCTTTCGTCTCCTTTCTAGTGAGTACATTTGGAGAGTTTTGACACGATCCCAATAATTTAGGTGCTTTATCTCATCTATGCATGCCATATATGTTCTCTGTATTCCCTCTATATCAGCAATCTCTCCTGCTCTAAAGGGGGAAGTGAGTACTGAGTAGTACTCAAGACGGGACAACACAAGTGATTTGAAGAGTTCAACAATTGTGATGGGATCTCTGGACTTGAAGGTTCTCATAACGCATCCTATCATTTTTCTGGCTGACGCAATACTTGCTTGGTTATGCTCCCTAAATGTTAGGTCGTCGGACATCATTATTCCCAAATCATTGACATGCTGTTTTCCTACTGTGACGATAATCTCTTTCAAGAGAGATTGAGCCTGCTCATCCCTACTTAAAGTTACGTCAAGTTTACAAGTATAAGATGCTACATTCCAAGATACGTCACCAGTAGCACAAAACGTTTTGACCAGGAGGCAAAATGTACCTAAGAACCCCCCTACTCCACACACCCTCCATGCCGGCTCGTCGTCAACCAGCAAACTACCCATCCCAGCCTGCCTGCTCCTGATTGGTGACTCGCCGACCACGCACCTGCACACTGCACCTCAGCGCCATCTACATGAGTCGACGTCTGAGTCTGATCAGCTATCAACTTCAGAATATTCTTTGTGCTCTTAGAGTTGACATCTCTCTCTGGCATACTAAGCTCTCTGGCTTTCGTATACTAAGGGAGGTCTCAGCTAAAGCCAATATTCTCAGCACCATTTCACCATTATAATATTTAATCTATTGTGTTTTTGCATTTATCTTTGTCATTTTATTGCACCAGTCATTTACCCGAGATTTATCTTTATTTTCATTTATGTTTAAAGTAAATATATTAAAGTTTCATTGTTCATACTTTGTGTTTTACGTGTTCCTCCCTCTAACTTACTACAGACAACAGGCAAGCAGTCTATCTTTTTTTGTAAGTGTGACCAGGCATTGACACCTGCCATTGGAGGACTGCCGAACATCTATACTCCAACACTTTTTTGTCACACTACTATGAGCAGATTCGATTGTGTTTTGTACCCTGTATTATATTTTAAAATCCTCATTTTTGCCGTATCTGAATACCTGGAATTTATTACCGATAAACATCATGCTATTTTCTGCTGCCCAATCGAAAACTTTGTTAATATCTGTTTATAGTTTATCAATGTCTTCAGCAGAGGTAATTTTCATGCTGATTTTTTGTATCATCTGCAAAGGATGACACGAAGCTGTGGTGTTGGTGGTAGTGGTGTTGCTGGTGGTGGTGGTGCCGGTGGTGGTGTTGCTGGTGGTGGTAATGGTGTTGGTGGTGTTGGTGTTAGTGGAGTTGGTTGTGGTGGTGGTGATATTGGTGGTGGTGTTGGTGGTGGTGGTGGTGTTGCTGGTGGTGGTGTTGCTGGTTGTGGTGTAGACGGTAGTGGTGTTGCTGGTGGTGGTGGTATTGATGTTGGTGGTGTTGCTGGTGGTGGTGTTCCTTGTGGTGGTGTTGCTAGTACTGGTGTTAGTGCTGTTGGTGTTGCTGGTGGTGGTGTTGTTGCTGGTGATGGTGTTTGTGGTAGTGGTGGTGATGCTGGTAATAGTGTTGGTGGTCGTAGTGGTGGTGTTGGAGGTGTTGCTATGGGTGGTGTTGCTGATGGTGGTGGTGGTGTTGGTGGTGGTGGTGTAGGTGGTGGTGGTGATGTTGCTGGTGGTGGTGTTGCAGGTGTTGGTGTTGGTCGTAGTAGTGTTGCTGGTAGTGGTGTTGATGGTGGTGGTGTTGGTAGTTGTTGGTATTGCTGGTGGTGATGCTATGGGTGGTGTTGTTGCTAGAGGTGGTATTGATGGTGGTGGTGTTGGTAGTAGTTGGTATTGCTGGTGGTGATGCTATGGGTGGTGTTATTGCTAGAGGTGGTGTTGCTGGTGGTGGTATTGCTAGTGGTGGTGTTGCTGGTGGTTGTATTGGTGGTGGTGGTATTGCTGGTAGTGGTGTTGGTGTTGTTGGTGGTGGTGTTACTGGTGTTGTTGGTGGTGTTGCTGATGGTGGTGTTGCTGGGGGTTGTGTTGCAGGTGATGTTGCTGGTGGTAGTGTTGTTGTTGGTGGTGTTGCTGGTGGTGGTGTTTGTGGTTGTGGTGTTGGTGGTGGTGGTGTTGCTGGTGGTGGAGGTGGTGGTGTTGCTGGTGGTGGTAATGGTGTTGGTGGTGTTGGTGTTAGTGGAGTTGGTTGTGGTGGTGGTGATATTGGTGGTGGTGTTGGTGGTGGTGGTGGTGTTGCTGGTGGTGGTGTTGCTGGTTGTGGTGTAGACGGTAGTGGTGTTGCTGGTGGTGGTGGTATTGATGTTGGTGGTGTTGCTGGTGGTGGTGTTCCTTGTGGTGGTGTTGCTAGTACTGGTGTTAGTGCTGTTGGTGTTGCTGGTGGTGGTGTTGTTGCTGGTGATGGTGTTTGTGGTAGTGGTGGTGATGCTGGTAATAGTGTTGGTGGTGGTGGTGTTGGAGGTGTTGCTATGGGTGGTGTTGCTGATGGTGGTGGTGGTGTAGGTGGTGGTGGTGGTGTAGGTGGTGGTGGTGATGTTGCTGGTGGTGGTGTTGCAGGTGTTGGTGTTGGTCGTAGTAGTGTTGGTGGTAGTGGTGTTGATGGTGGTGGTGTTGGTAGTTGTTGGTATTGCTGGTGGTTATGTTATGGGTGGTGTTGTTGCTAGAGGTGGTGTTGCTGGTGGTGGTATTGCTAGTGGTGGTGTTGCTGGTGGTTGTGTTGGTGGTGGTGGTATTGCTGGTGGTGGTGTTGGTGTTGTTGGTGGTGTTGGTGGTGGTGTTACTGGTGTTGTTGGTGGTGTTGCTGATGGTGGTGTTGCTGGGGGTTGTGTAGCAGGTGATGTTGCAGGTGGTAGTGTTGTTGTTGGTGGTGTTGCTGGTAGTGGTGTTTGTGGTTGTGGTGTTGGTGGTGGTGGTGTTGCTGGTGGTGCTGCTGCTGGTGGTTTTGCTGGTGATGGTGTTGCTGGTGGTGGTATTGCTTGTGGTGGTATTGCTGATGGTGTTGCTGGGGTGGTGGTGCTGGGGTGGTGTTGCAGGTGGTGGTGATGGTGTTGGGGGTGGTGGTGTTGCTGGTGGTGGTGTTGCCGGGGGTGGTATTGCTGGTGGTGGTGTTGGTGGTGGTAGTGGTAGTGTTGATGGTGGTTGTAGTGGTGTTGGGGGGATGGTGTTGGTGGTGGGGTTGTTGGTAGTGTTGGTGTTGGTGGTAGTGGTGTTGCTGGTGGTGGTGTTGCCTGTGGTGGTGTTGCTGGTGGTGGAAATGGGGTTGGTGTTGCTGGTGGTGGTATTGCTGGTAGTTGTGTTGATGTTTGGTGTTCCTGGTGGTGGTGTTCCTGGTGGTGGTGTTGCTGGTAGTGGTATTGGTGCTGTATGTTTTGCTGGTGGTGGTGTTGTTGCTAGTGATGGTATTGGTGGTAGTGGTGGTGTTGCTGGTGGTGGTGGTGTTAGTGGTGGTGGTGGTGGTGTTGCTTGTTGTGGTGTTGGTGGTAGTGGTGTTGGTTGTTACGGACCAGAGCCCAGCGTCCGAGCACGGAGCTGTGACGACCACGCCATCTGTGGGTCAGCTCCCGAAACCCCCTCCAAATGGACAGCGCCATCTAGTGAGGACAGGATATACCGGCCACAGGGGCTGGTTTCCCGTCCTAATCAGCTCGTGACATAGCCACTGCTGACCTCTGGTGAGGTGATGCTTAGACAGCAACGCCATCTATGGAGTGGATAGGTGGACGTTTGTGTCTAAGCCTGTGAGTGAGGTGCCCTAGAGTGTCATCAGTACTAATGACGTGTCTGATTACAGAGTCGACCTGGGACTGCTGAATCGGACGGTGGATCAGTCTACCCAAGGCAGCCGTAGTATCTTCACGCATTTGCTGCAGAAGCTGTGAGTCCCCCCCCCCCTTCCCCGGATGAACATTGTAACATTGTTGTGTTAGCCTGCCTGTGAGGTGGCAGAACCAGGGATTGTTGTACCCGGGGCTGACTGGCGGAGAAGAATAGCCACTGGGGTGTTGTAGTGAGGAGAGTGATCTGTGGAATCACACGAGGCTCCTGCCTAGGGCTCGCAACCCTAGTATCGGTCGTGGAGTGGCCTACACAGCTTTGCTGATTGGAACCTGCCAGCTACAGGCTGGATTTGTGGTTGAAGGCCTCCACGACGGTGCACCCAGTGAGACCGTGATTTGGCTGACCTGTGGCCGGGGTAGACTCGTCTAGAGAATCTACGGATTCATCGTGAGGCCACGAGACGAGGACCAAGGGCTAAGCATCGTTGAGCACCGTGGAGCACTCTGCGTCTTCAGAGGAAGACCATATTGTACATTATAGTGTTTATTCCCCCCGTGTGATAATTTATATATTAATTTATTGGTGATGGTAATTATATATTTAATTTAGAGAATTTGTATCCCTTCCCCTTTAATTTACTTGCGTTACGGAACACACCCCTTAAAATCCACTACTAGCTTGGAGCCGGATACCCTAACTCTAATAACATCAGAGAAAGAACCCAATTGCGACCCAATAGGGCCGTAACATTGGTGCTGTTGGTGTTTCTGCTGGTGGTGGTTTTGCTGCTGATGGTGTTGATGGTGGTGGTGGTGTCGCTGGTGGTAGTGTGAGTGGTGGTGGTTGTGTTGCTTGTGGTGGTGGTGTCGCTGGTGGTAGTGTTAGTGGTGGTGGTTGTGTTGCTTGTGGTGTTGTTATTGGTGGTGGTGGTGTTGATGGTTTTGTTTGGGAGATGATGTTGGTGGTAGTGGTGTTGCTGGTGGTGGTGGTGTTGCTGGTGGTGGTAATTGTGTTGGCGGTGGTGGTGTTGCTGGTGGTTGTGTTGATGGTGTTGTTAGAGTTAGTGGTGGTAATGGTGATGGTGGTGCTGGTATTGGTGGTGGTGGTGATGGTGGTGTTGGTGGTGTTGTTGTTGGTGATGGTGGTGGTGTTGCTGGTTGTGCTGTAGGTGGTGGTGGTGTTGCTGGTGGGTATGGTGGTGGGGGTGGTGGAGGTGATGGTGTTGCTGGTGGTTATTGTGGGATATCTGGGGCTTGACTCAATTATTTAATTATTTAATTAAAATTAAATTGCTGGCAGGTTCCGGATCAGCAAGGCTGGTCAGGCCACTTCACAAACGATATAAGGGTAACGCCCTAGACAGGAGCCTCGTGTGATACCACAAATCACTCTCCTGTCTTCAATACCCCAGTGGATGATCGTCTCCAGCAGTCGCTCCCGGGTAATCCTTCTACTGCCACTCCACTGGCAGGGTAACACCACAGTGTTCTTCCGGGGGACGACTTCACAGCTGCTGCAGCAAAGCACAGGATATGGAGACGGCTGCCTTGGGTAGACTGACTCAACTTCCAACACAGCGGTCCCAGGTCGACTCTGTAAGCAGACACGTCATCAATAACAGGGACACTAAAACACCTCACTTACAGGCTCAGACACAAACACCCACCTATCCACTCCATAGATGGCGCTGGTGTCTGAGCACCACCTCACCAGAGGTCAGCAGCGGCTGTGTTGAGCGCTGAACAGGACTGGAAACTGGCCCTCGAGGCCAGTACATGTCGTCCTCACCAGGTGTCGTCGTCCGTTTGGAGGGGGTTTCGGGAGCTGACCCACAGATGGCGCGGTCGTCACTGCTCCGGGCTCGGACGCTGGATCCGGGTTCGTAACAGTGGTGTTGCTAGTGGTGGTGGTAGTGTTCATGGTGGTGGTGGTGTTGGTGATGGTGTTGCTGGGGGGTATTGCTGGTGGTGGTGTTGCTGGGGTGGTGTTGCTGGTGGAGGTGTTGCAGAGGGTGGTGGTGCTGATGGTAGTGGTGGTGGTGGTGGTGGTGGTGTTCCTGCTGTTGGTGTTACTGGTGATGGTGTTCCTGGTGGTGGTGGTGCTAGTGGTGGTGTCGGTGGTGGTGGGGTTGCTGGTGGTGGTGTTGGTGGTAGTAGTGTTGATGGTTGTGGTGTTGGTGGTTGTGGTATTGCTGGTGGTGTTGCTAATGGTGGTGTTGCTTGTTGTGGTGTTGGTGGTGGTGTCGGTTGCAGTAGTGTTCATTGTGATGGTGTTGGTGGTGATGGTGTTGGTGGTGGTGTTGCTGGGGTTGGTAGTGCTGGTGGTGGTGTTGCTGGGGTGATGTTGTTGGTGGTGGTGTTGCTGGTGTGGTTTTACTGGTGGTGGTGTTGGTGGTGGTGGTGTTGGAGGGGGTGGTTTTGCTGATAGTGGTGGTGTTGGTGGTGGTGGGGGTGTTGCTGCTATTGGTGTTACTGGTGGTGGTGTTGCTAGTAGTGGTGTCGGTGATAGGTGGTGGTGTTGGTGGTGGTGGTGTTGCTCGTGGTGGTGGTGTTGGTGTTACTGGTGTTGGTGTACTGGTGTTGTGGTAGTGGTGGTGGTATTGCTGGTGGTGTTTGCTTGTGGTGGTGTTGTTGGTGGTGGTGTTGATGGTGGTGGTGTTGTTGGTGGTGTGGTGTTGCTGGTGGTGGTGTTGCTGCTGATGGTGTAACTGGTAATAGTGTTTCAGGGGGTGGTTTTGCTGCTGCTGGTAGTGTTGTTAGGTGGTGGTGGTGTTGTCGGTGGTGGTGTTGCCAGTGGTTATGGTGTTGCTGGTAGTGGTGTGTGTTTGCTTGTGGTGGTGTTGTTGTTGGTGGTGGTGGTGGTTGTGTTGTTTCTGGTGTTGCTTGTTGTGGTGTTGTTGGTGGTGGTGGTGTTGCTGCTGTTGGTGTTACTGGTGGTGGTGTGGCTGGTGGTGGTGTTGCTAGTGGTGGTGTCGGTGGTAATAGTGTTCATGGTGGTGGTGTTGGTGGTGGTGTTGGTGGTGTTGCTGGGGTTGGTGTTGCTGGTGGTGGTGTTGCTGAGGTGATGTTGCTGGTGGTGGTGTTGCTGGTGGTGGTTTTACTGGTGGTGGTGTTGCTGGTGGTGGTGTTGCAGGGGTCGTTTTGCTGATAGTGGTGGTGTTGGTGTTGCTGCTGTTGGTGTTACTGGTGGTGGTGATGCTAGTGGTGGTGGCGGTGGCGTTCGTGGTGGTGGTGTTGTTGATTGTGGTGGTGTTGGTGGTGGTGGTATTGCTGGTGGTGTTGCTTGTGGTGGTGTTGTTGGTGGTGTTGATGGTGGTGGTGTTGTTGGTGGTTTGGTGTTGCTGGTGATGCTGGTGGTGCAGCTGCTGGTAGTGTTGATGGTGGTAGCGTTGCTGGGGTGGTGTTGCTGGTGGTGGGGTTGCTGGTTGTGGTGTTGCTGCTGATGGTGTTGCTGGTGGTAGTGTTGCAGGGGGTGGTGTTGCTGCTGCTGGTGGTGTTGTTTTTGGTGGTGGTGTTGCTGGTGGTGGTGTTGCTGGTGGTGGTGTTGCTGGTGTTGGTGTTGCCAGTGGTTATGGTGTTGCTGGTGGTGGTGGTGTTGTTGATTATGGTGGTGTTGCTGGTGGTGGTTGTGTTGTTTCTGGTGTTGCTGATGGTGATCGTGTTGCCAGTGGTGGTGGTGATGCTGGTGGTGGTGGTGTTGTTGCTTGTGGTGTTGCTGGTGGAGGTACGTGTTGCTGGGGTGGTGTTGTTTCTGGTGGTGGTGTTGCTGGTGGTGGTATTGCTAGTGGTGGTGTTGCTGGTGGTTGTGTTGGTGGTGGTGGTTTTGCTGGTGGTGGTGGTGGTGTTGCTGCTGGTAATGTGGGTGGTGGTTGTCTTGGTATTGCTTGTAGTGGTGTTGGTGGTGGTGTTTTTGGTGGTGGTGTGACTGGTGTTGGTGGTGTTGCTGGTGGTGGTGTTGCTGGGGTGGTGTTGCAGATGGTGATGTTGCTGGTGGTAGTGTTGTTGGTGGTGGTGTTGCTGAGGGTTGTGTTGCTGGTGGTTATGGTGGTGGGGGTGGTGTAGCTGGTGCTGGTGGTTTTGCTGGTGGTGCTGCTGCTGGTGGTGTTGCTGGTGTTGGTGGTGCTGCTGGTTTGTTTCTGGTGTCGGTGTTGCTGGTGGTGGTGGTGGTGGTGTTGCTGGTGGTTGTATTGCTGATGGTGTTGTTGGGGTGGTGGTGCTGAGGTGGTGTTGCAGGTGGTGGTGATGGAGTTGGGAGTAGTGGTGTTGCTGTTGGTGGTGTTGCCGGGGTTGGCATGGCTTGTGGTGGTATTGGTGGTGGTGGTGTTGGTGATGGTGGTGGTGGTGTTGCTGGTGGTTGTAGTGGTGTTAAGGGAAAGGTGTTGGTAGTGTTGTTGTTGGTAGTAGTGATGTTGGTGGTAGTGGTGTTGCTGGTGGTGGTGGTGTTGTTTCTGGGGTTGCTCGTGGTGTTGCTTGTGGTGGTGATGCTGCTGGTGGTGTTTTTAGTGGTGGTATAGCTGGTGGTTGTGTTGGTGCTAGTGGTATTTCTGGTGGTGGTGTTGCTGCTGATAATGTGGGTGGTGGTGGTGGTGTTGGTATTTCTGGTGATGGTGTTGGTGGTAGTGGTGTTGCTGGTGGTGGTGTGACTGGTGGTGGTGGTGGTGCTGATGGTGGTGCTGATGGTGGTGGTGTAGGTGGTAGTTGTGTTAGTGGTGGTGGAGTTGGCGGAGTTGGTGTTGCTAGAGGTTGTTTTGTTTGTTGTGGTGTTGATGGTGGTGGAGATGCTGGTGGT
The DNA here is from genome assembly GCF_040958095.1 of Procambarus clarkii. Classification (NCBI taxonomy): domain Eukaryota; kingdom Metazoa; phylum Arthropoda; class Malacostraca; order Decapoda; family Cambaridae; genus Procambarus; species Procambarus clarkii. The sequence goes on from NC_091224.1 coordinate 6,611,049, forward strand.
GGTGTTGGTGGTGGTGGTGTTGCTGGTGGTGGTGTTGCTAGAGGTGGTGGAGGTGTTGCTGGTGTTGGTGGTGGTGGTGGTGTTGGTAGTGGTGGTGGTGGTGGTGGTGGTGGTGTTGCTGGTGGTGTTGTTGGTGTTGGTGGTGGTTATGTTGGTGGTAATGGTGTTGATGGAGGTAGTGATGATATTGGTGATGGTGGTGTTGATGGTGGTAGTATTGCTGATGGTGGTATTGCTGGTGGTGTTACTAGTGGTGGTGTTGCTGGTGGTGGTGGTGGTGTTGCTGGTGGTGGGTGTGTTGCTGGTTGTTGTGTTGGTATTGGTGTTGCTGGTGGTGGTGTTCCTGGTAGTGGTGTAGGTGGTGGTGGTATTGGTGGTGGTGTTGCTAGTGGTTGTGTTGCTTTGGTGGTGGTTGTGGTGGTGATGGTGGTGTTGCTGGTGGTGGTGGTGCTGGTGGTTGTGGTGTCAGCGGTGGTGGAGTTGGCGGAGGTGGTGTTGCTAGAGATTATATTGTTGTGGTGTTGATGGTGGTGGTGTTGCTGGTGATGGTGTGGCCAAGGGTGGTATTGCTGGTGGGGGTGTTGGTGGTGTTGGTGATGGTGTTAGTGGTGTTGATGGTGGTTGTGGTGGTGTTGAGGGGATGGTGTTGGTGGTGGGGTTGTTTGTGGTGGGGTTGTTGGTGGTGGTGGTGTTGGTGGTAGTGGTGTTGCTGGTGGTGGTTTTGTCCGTGGTGGTGTTGCTGGTGGTGGTAATGGGGTTGGTGGTGGTGGTGGTGGTGGTGGTGGTGTTGGTGTTGGGGGTATTGATGGTAGTTGTGTTGATGTTGGTGTTGCTGGTGGTGGTGTTCCTGATGGTGGTGTTGCTGGTAGTGGTATTGGTGCTGTTGGTGTTGCTGTTGGTGGTGTTGTTGCTAGTGATGGTGGTGGTGGTGGTGTTGCTGGTGGTAGTGTTAGTGGTGATGGTGGTGTTGGTGGTGTTGCTTGTGGTGGTGTTGAGGGAATTGTGTTGGTGGTTGAGGTGTTGATGGTGGTGTTAGGGGATGGTGTTGGTGGTAGTGTTGTTGGTGGTGGTGTTGTTGGTGGTGGTGGTGTTGGTGGTAGTGGTGTTGCTGGTGGTGGTGATGCTGGTGGTGGTGTTGCTGGTGGTGGTAATTGTGTTGTTGGTGGTGGTGGTGTTGGTGGTGGTTGTGTTGGTGGTGTTGCTGGAGTTAGTGGTGGTGGTGTTGATGGTGGTGTTGATGGTGGTGGTGGTATTGGTGGTGGTGGTGTTGGTGGTGTTGTTGGTGGTGGTGGTGTTGGTGGTGGTGGTGGTGTTGCTGGTGGTGGTGTTGCTGGTTGTGGTGTAGGTGGTGGTGGTGTTGCTGGTGGTGGTGTTGTTGTTGGTGTTGGTGATGCTTTTGGTGGTGTTGCTGGTGGTTATGTTCATGGAAATGTTGTTGGCGGTGGTGGTAGTGTTCATGGTGGTGGTGTTGGTGGTGATGGTGTTACTGGTGGTGGTGTTGCTGGTGGTGGTGTTGCTAGTGGTGGTATTGCTGATGGTGTTGCTAGCGGTGGTGTTGCTGGTGTTCGTGTTACTGTTGGTGGTGTTCCAGGTGGTTGTGTTGCTGGTGGTGGTGTTGCTGTTGCTGGTGTTACTGGTGGTGGTGTTGCTGGTGGTGGTGTTGCTAGTGGTGGTGTCGGTGGTGGTGGTGTTGCTGGTGGTGGTGTTGCTGGTGGTGGTGTTGGTAGTAGTGGTGTTGGTGGGGTTGGTGGTTGTGGTATTGCTGGTGGTGATGCTAGTGGTGGTGTTGCTTGTTGTGGTGTTGGTGGTGGTGTTGCTGCTGTTGGTGTTACTGTTGGTGGTGTTGCTGCTGTTGGTGTTACTGGTGGTGGTGTTGCTGGTGGTGGTGTTGCTAGTGGTGGTGTCGGTGGTGGTAGTGTTCATGGTGGTGGTGTTGGTGGTGATGGTGTTGGTGGTGGTGGTGGTGGTGTTGCTGGGGGTGGTGTTGCTGGTGGTGGTGTTGCTGGGGTGGTGTTGTTGCTGGTGGTGTTGCTGCTGGTGGTTTTACTGGTGGTGGTGTTGCTGGTGGTGGTGTGGCAAGGGGTGGTGTTGCTGATGGTGGTGGTGTTGGTGGTTGTGGTGGTGTTGCTGCTGTGGGTGTTAATGGTGGTTATGTTGGTGGTGGTGGTGTTGCTGGTGGTGGTGGTGCTGGTAGTGCTGGTGGTGTTGGTGGTAGTGGTGTTGATTGCGGTGGTGTTGGTGGTGGTGGTATTGCTGGTGGTGTTGCTAGTGGTGGTGTTGCTTGTGGTGGTTTTGTTGGTGGTGGTGGTGTTGCTGGGGTGGTGTTGCTGGTGGTGGGGTTGCTGGTGGTGGTGTTGCTGCTGACGGTGTTGCTGGTGGTAGTGTTGCAGGGGGTGGTGTTGCTGCTGGTGGTGGTGTTGTTGCTGGTGGTGGTGTTGCTGGTGGTGGTGTTGCCAGTGGTTATGGTGTTGCTGGTGGTGGTGTTGCCAGTGGTTATGGTGTTGCTGGTGGTGGTGGTGTTGTTACTTGTGGTTTTGTTGTTTCTGGTGTTGCTGGTGGAGTTGCTGGTGGTGGTGGTGTTGTTGGAGGAGTTGCTGGTGGTGGTGGTTGTGTTGTTTCTGGTGTTGCTGTAGGTGTTGCTGCTGGTCGTGGTATTGTTGCTGGGGTTGTGTTGATTTTGGTGGGGTTGCCAGAGGTGGTGGTGTTGCTGGTGGTGGTGGTGTTGTTGTTGCTTGTGGTGGTGTTGCCGGTGTGTGGTGGTAGTGTTGTTTCTGGTGTTGCTGGTGGTGGTGGTGGTGTTGTTTCTGGTGTTGCTGGTGCTGTTGCTGGTGTTGGTGATGCTGCTGGAGGTGTTGTTAGTGTTGGTATTGCTGGTGGTTGTGTTGGTGGTTGTTGTATTTCTGGTGGTGGTGTAGCTGCTAGTAATGTGGGGGTGGTGGTGGTGTTGGTATTTCTGGTGATGGTGTTGGTGGTAGTGGTGTTGCTGGTGGTGGTGTTACTGGTTTGGTGGTGGTGCTGATGGTGGTGGTGTAGGTGGTAGTGGTGTTAGTAGTGGTGGAGTTGGCGGAGTTAGTGTTGGTAGACATTGTTTTGTTTGTTGTGGTGTTGATGGTGGTGGGGTTGGTGGTGGTGTTGTGGTGGTGGTATTGCTGGTGGTGGTGTTGCTGGTGGTGGTGTTGGTGGTGGTGGTATTGCTGGTGGTGGTGTTGCTGGTGGTGGTGTTGGTGGTGGTGGTATTGCTGGTGGTGGTGTTGCTGGTGGTGTGTTGGTGGTGGTGGTGTTGCTGGTGGTGGTGTTGGAGGTGGTGGTGGTGTTGCTGGTGTTGCTGGTTGTGTAGGTGGTGGTGGTGTTGCTGCTGGTGGTGGTGGTATTGCTGGTGGTAATGGTGTTGATGGAGGTAGTGATGATGGTGGTGGTGTTGCTGGTGATGATGGAGTTGGTGGTGGTAGTATTGCTGATGGTGGTATTGCTGGTGGTGTTGCTAGTGGTGGTGATGCTGGTGGGGGTGGTGGTGTTGCTGGTGGTGGTTGTGTTGCTGGTAGTTGTGTTGGTATTGGTGTTACTGATGGTGGTGTTCCTGGTGGTAGTGTTCCTGGTAGTGGTGTAGGTGGTGGTGGTATTGGTGGTGGTGTTGCTAGTGGTTGTGTTGCTTTGGTGGTGGTGGTGGTGTTGCTGGTGGTGGTAGTGTTAGTGTGGTGGAGTTGGCAGAGGTGGTGTTGCTAAAGATTATGTTGTTTGTTGAGGTGTTGATGGTGGTGGAGTTGCTGGTGGTGGTGTGTTGGTGGTGGTGGTGTTGCTGGTGGTGGTGTTGGAGGTGGTGGTGGTGTTGCTGGTGGTGGTGTTGGTGGTGATGCTGGTGGTGGTGTTGGTGTTGGTAGTGCTATAGGTGGTGGTGATGTTGCTGGTGGTTGTGTTGGTCGTGTTAGTGGTGTTGCTGATGGTGGTGTTGCTGGTGGTTATGTTGGTGGTATTGAGAGTGTTGGTGGTGGTAGTATTGCTGATGGTGGTATTGTTGGTGGTGTTGCTAGTGGTGGTGTTGCTGGTGGTGGTGTTGTTGGTGGTGGTGTTGCTGGTGGTGGTGTTGTTGGTGGTGGTGTTGCTGGTGGTGGTGTTGGTGGTAGTTGTGTTGGTGTTGGTGTTGGGTGTGGTGGTGTTCCTGATGGTGGTGTTCCTGGTAGTGGTGTTGGTGCTGTTGTTGTTGCAGGGGTGATGTTGTTACTGCTGATGGTGTTGGTGGTGGTGGTGTTGGAGGTGGTGTTGCAATGGCAACAACAACACCTATGGCAATTCCACGACCAAGAGACGGCTTCCTGAACCTTCCTGGAATCAACCTCACTGAGGACCAAGTCACTCTCCTAAATCTGGGTATAAACTGTAACGTTATGTCCAGACCAAGTGAGATGGCCCAGAAAGTGGAGTTGGAGATCCTGTTGGACGACATATTCGACCTCGCGACACCTTACAAGCAGAATTTATTGCAGAAGGAGGAAAGAATCGAGGCAACTACAGAAGCACCATGATGTCCCCCTGAGCTAAAAGCGGCAGCTAAGAGCCTTCGTGAGAACACCTGTCGTCAGGAGAGGTGACAAGTCGCCAATATCTGTCATTCTTAAAAAAGACGAATATCTGGCGAAAATGAACCTCATACTCTCTGACCAAATTAAATTCAAAAGGGTAACGAAGGACACTACAGCCGAATTGAAAGCAAAGGTCAACAAATTGATCGAAACTGTGAACGCCAAGAAATCCTCCACCTGCCAAAGATTATTTGGGGAATACAAACCTGGGTATGCGTATGGAAATGTCAAGACACACAAGCCTGGAAACCCACTTCGGCCAATCCTCAGCCAGATACCCACACCCACGTACAGACTGGCGAAGCGACTCAACGGCTTGCTGACTCCTTATGTCCCTTGCACCTTCAGCCTGAAGTCACCAAAGGAATTTGTTGACTTACTACGGGGAACACAGGCCGCAGGGATAAGAGCCTCGTTGGACGTAGAATCACTGTTTACCAACGTACCTGTGGATGAAACAATTGGGATGATAGCGGACAGAGTGTATCGTGATCTGGCCTGTACTCCTCTTGACATACCAGAAAACATTCTAAGGAAACTACTCCAAGCTTGTACTAAAGAGGCACCCTTCTTGAGCCGTGATGGGTACATGTATAAGCAAGCAGATGGGGTCGCCATGGGTTCTACCCTAGGTGTCCTGTTTGCAAACTTCTACATGGGTACCATCGAACAAAAGGTCTTAGTCAACATGAACTTGAAACTGGCGATATACTGCAGGTATGTTGACGACATTTTTACACAGGTACCTGATGTTAGATATCTGCAGGATCTGAAGGAGGCATTTGAGCAGAATTCTGTGTTGTGTTTCACTTACGAGACGGAGAAGGAGGGAAAGCTGCCCTTTCTAGACGTTGGCTAAAAAAAAATTGAAACCTTGTGGCAACCTTAAATGTTTCATAATTGTAGTTTTTTATTGCTGTTATTTATATAAATGTAGAAATATAAAAGTATATTTCAACATTTAGTAAAAAAACAGGATCATAATAAAGGTTAATTCATCATTTTTATTCATTTTTTTAGGAAGAGGTCGAGGAGGAGGGAGGAAGAATTCCAGGTAAGAGGATGAAGTCGAGTAGGAAGGAGGAGGAGATCAAGGAGGAAGGAGGAGGAGGAGGTCAAGGCAGAGGAGGAAGGAGGATTAGGTAGAGTAGGAAGTTAAAGAGGACGTTGAGGATGAGGAGAGCGAGGAGGAAGGAGGGCGAGGAGAAAGGAGGGCGAGGAGGAGTAGGGCGAGGAGGAAGGAGGAGGAAGGCGAGGAGGAGGGCGAGGAGGAAGGAGGAGGAAGAAGGAGGAGAACAAGGAGGAAGGAGGAGGAGGAGGGCGAAGAGGGAGGAAGAGTAGAAAGGAGGAGGAGGGCGAGGACGAAGGAGGGCGAGGAGGAAGGAGGAGGGCGAGGAGGAAGAGGGCGAGGAGGAAGGAGGAGGCCAAGGAGGAAGGAGGAGGCCAAAGAGCAAGGAGGAGGAGGAGGGCGAGGAGGAAGGAGGAAGGAGGTGGAGTAGGGTCAGGAGGGAGAGAGAGGAGGAGGCGGGTGAGGAGTAAGGAGGAGGGCGAGAAGGAAGGAGGAGGAGGGCGAGAAGGGAGGAGGGAACGAGGAGGAGGAAGGAGGAGTAGGGCGAGGACGAAAGAGGAGGGCGAGGAGGAAGGAGGAGAGCGAGGAAGGGGAGGGCGAGGAGGAAGGAGGTGGAGGAGGAGGGCGAGTAGGAGGGAGGAGGACAAGAAGGAAGGAGGAGGAGGGTGAGGAGGATGGAGGAGGAGGAGAGCGAGGAGGAAGGAGGAGGAGGGCGAGGACGAAGGAGGAGAGCGAGGAGGAAGGAGCAGGAAGGAGGAGGGCAAGGAGAAGGGCGAGGAGGATGGAGGAAGAGAGCAAGGAGGAAGGGGGAGGAGGAGAGCGAATAGGAAGGAGGAGGCCGAGGAGGAAGGAGGAAGACGAGGATGAAGGAGGAAGAAAAGAGCGAGGAGGAAGGAGGAAGAGAAGTGTGAGGAGGGAGAGCGAGGAGGCAGAACAGGAGTAAAGAGGAGGACGAGAAGGAAGGAGGAGGAGGGCGAGAAGGAAGGAGGAGTAGGAGGGTGAAGAGGAAGGAGGAGGAAGGAGGAGGAGGGCAAGGAGGAGAGAGTGAGGAGGAAGGAGGAGGAGGGCGAGGAGAAAGATGGCGGCGAGGAGGAAGGAGGAGGAGGGCGATAAGGAAGGAGGAGGGAGAGAAGGAAGGAGGTGGAGGAAGGAGGAGGAGGAAGGCGGAGTAGGAGGGCGAAGAGGAAGGAGGAGAGCGAGGAGGAGGAGGGCGAGGAGAAAGGAGGAGGAGGGCGGGGAGGAAAGAGGAGGAGGGCGAGGAGGAGGGAGGAGGGCGAGAAGGAAGGACGAGGAAGGAGGAGGAGGGCGAAGAGGGAGGAGGAGGAACGAGAGGAGGAAGGAGGAGTAGGGCGAGGACGAAGGAGGAGGGCGAGGAGGAAGGAGGAGAGCGAGGAAGGAGGAGGGCGTGGAGGATGGAGGAGGAGAGCGAGGAAGAAGGGGGAGGAGGGCGAGGAGGAAGGAGGAGGCCGAAGAGGAAGGAGTAGGAGGTCGAGGAAGAAGGAGGGCAAGGAGGAGTGCGAAGAGCAGGAGGGCAACGAGGAAGGAGGAGGAGAGCAAGGAGGAAGAAGGAGGAGGAGGAGGAAGGAGGAGTAGGAGGGCGAAGAGAAAAGAGGAGGAGAGCGAGGAGGAAGGAGGAAGAATTCCAGGTAAGAGGGTGAGGTCGAGGAGAAAGGAGGAGGTCGAGGAGGAAGGAGGAGGAGGGTGAGGAGGAAGGAGGAGGAGGCGAGCAGGGATGAAGGAGGAAAGAGGAGGAGAGCGAGGAGGAAGGAGGAAGAGGGCGAGGAGGAAGGAGGAGGGCGAGGAGAAAGGAGGAGGAGGAGAGCGAGGAGGAAGGAGGAGGAGGGCGAGGAGTAAGGAGGAGGAGGAGGGCGAGGAGGAAAGAGGAGGGCGAGGAGGAAGGAGGAGGGCGAGGAAGAAGGAGGAGGAGGGCGATGAGGAAGGAGGAGGGCGAGGAGGAAGGAGGAGGAGGGCGAGGAGGAAGGAGAAGGAGGGCGAGGAGGAAGGAGGAAGAAGGCGAAAAGGAAGGAGGAGGATATTAAAGAGGAGGTTAAGGAGAAGAGCAAGAAGAAAGGAGGAGTAGGAGGTCGAAGAGGAGGGAAGAGTTGGTAAGGTAGGAAGGTCGCGGAGACGGAGGTCGAGAAAGAGGTGGAAGGAGAAGGTCAAGGAGGAAGGAGCAAAAATTCCAGGTAGAAGGATGAGGTCGAGGAGGAAGGAGAATGATGTTGAGGAGGAAGGAGGAGGAGGAGATCAAGGAGGAAGGAGGAGAAGATCAAGGAGGAAGGAGGAGGAGGAGGAGATCGAGGCAGAGGAGGAAGGAGGATGAAAAAGAGGAGGAAGGAGTAGGTCTTAGAGGAAGGAAGAAGAAGAAGGAGAGGAAAGGAGGAGGGGGGAAGGAGCAGGACGTCTGGGGGGAAAGGGGGGAATTAGGTAACGGAGAAGAAGACGAGGGGGGAGAATAGCAGGGGTAGGAGTAGTACAGGGAAGAGGGGGAGGCGGAGGAGTAAGAGAAGGGGGATGAGAAGGAAGGGGAAGAGGAGGGTTAGAGATGGGGAAGAGGAGGGGGAGGTGTAACAGAAGGTGGGTAAGGCAGGGGAAGGAGTAAGAGAAGTGGGATGAGGAAGAAGGGGAAGAGAGGAGGGGCAAGGGAAGGAGGGATGAGAAGAAAGGGGAAGAGGAGGGGGAAAATGAAGGGGATGAGAAGGAAAGGGAAAAGGAGGGGGAGGAGTAAGAGAAAGGGGGGATAAGTAGGAAGGGGAAGAGATGACGGGCAAGAGAAGGGGGGATGAGGCAGAAAGGGAAGAGGGGAGGGGTAAGAGATGGAAGGTGAAGAGCAGAGGGAGGGGTAAGTGAAGGGGGGATGAGGAGGAAGGGGAAGAGAGGAGGGCAAGAGAAGGGGGGAGGAGGAAGGGGAAGAGGGGAGGGGTAAGAGAAGGAAGGGGTAGAGCAGGGGAGGGAGGGGTAGAGCAGGGGAGGTAGGGGGTGATGGTCCCTACGCGCGGGTATAAACACTGGACCACTCGGGTGATGGTCAGCTGGCTACTACTGACCCTCGCCTGGTGGGACCCACATCAGCTGGCTACTACTGACCCTCGCCTGGTGGAACCCACATCAGCTGGCTACTACTGGCCCTCGCCTGGTGGGGCCCACATCAGCTGGCTACTACTGGCCCTCGCCTGGTGGGACCCACATCAGCTGGCTACTACTGACCCTCGCCTGGTGGGGCCCACATCAGCTGGCTACTACTGGCCCTCGCCTGGTGGGGCCCACATCAGCTGGCTACTACTGGCCCTCGCCTGGTGGGACCCACATCAGCTGGCTACTACTGGCCCTCGCCTGGTGGGACCCTCATCAGCTGGCTACTACTGGTCCTCGCCTGGTGGGACCCACATCAGCTGGCTACTACTGGCCCTCGCCTGGTGGGACCCACATCAGCTGGCTACTACTGACCCTCGCCTGGTGGGGCCCACATCAGCTGGCTACTACTGGCCCTCGCCTGGTGGGGCCCACATCAGCTGGCTACTACTGGCCCTCGCCTGGTGGGACCCACATCAGCTGGCTACTACTGGCCCTCGCCTGGTGGGACCCTCATCAGCTGGCTACTACTGGTCCTCGCCTGGTGGGACCCACATCAGCTGGATACTACTGGCCCTCGCCTGGTGGGACCCACATCAGCTGGCTACTACTGGCCCTCGCCTGGTGGGACCCTCATCAGCTGGCTACTACTGGTCCTCGCCTGGTGGGACCCACATCAGCTGGCTACTACTGGCCCTCGCCTGGTGGGACCCTCATCAGCTGGCTACTACTGGTCCTCGCCTGGTGGGACCCACATCAGCTGGCTACTACTGGCCCTCGCCTGGTGGGACCCACATCACAACCGTCGCTGCCTCACCAACTTGCAGTGTTCACTTAATAGCCCCAACAGCACCTTCATTACATAACCCCAACAGAATATTCTCTACATAACTCCAGCAGCATCTTCACTACATACCCCCAGAAACTTCTTTACTACATAACTCAAACAGCATCTTTACAACATAACCCCAACAACATCTTTATCACATAACCCCAACCGCATCTTCACCACATAACCCCAGCAGCATCTTCACCACATAACTCCAGCAGCATCTTCAATACATATCCCGAGCAGCATTCTCACTACACAACTCCAGCAGCATCTTAACTACAAAAGCCCAGCAGCATCTTCACCAAATAACCACTGGCAACATCCTTACCACATAACCCCAGCAGCATCTTCACCACATAACCCCCAGCAGCATTATCACTACATAACCCCCGGCAGCATATTCACCACACAACCCCAGCAGCATCTTTACAACATAACCCCAGCAGCTTCTTCACTACATAATCCCAGCATCATCTTTACTACATAACACGAACAGCATCTTCACTACATAACCTCAGCAGCATCTGCACCACATAACTCCAATAGCATCTTCACTACATAACCCTATCAGCATCATCACCACATAACCCCCTGCAGCATCTTTACTACATAACCCCAGCAGCATCTTCACCACATAACTCCAGCAGCATCTTCACTACACAACTCCAGCAGCATCTTCACCACACAACCCCAACAGCATCTTCACCACATATCCCCAACAGCATCTTCACTACATAACCCCAGCAGCATATTCACTAAATAAACCCAACAGCATCTTCACAACAAAACCCCAGCAGCATCTTCACTAAATAACTCCTGAATCATCTTAACCACACAATCCTCAGCAGAGTCTTCACTACATAACTCAATGAACATCTTCACCACAACCTATATCATCTTCATTTAACCTACAGCAGCATTTTCACTACATAACCCCAGCAGCATCTTCACCACATAACTCCAGCAGCATCTTCACTACATAACCCCAGCAGCTTCTTCACTACATAATCTAAACAGCATCTTCACCACATAACCCGAGCAGCATCTTCACTACAAAACCCCATCAGCATCTATACTACATAACCCCAGCAGCATCTTCATTACATAACCCTAATACCATATTCACTACATAACTCCAGCATCATTTTCACTACATAGCTTCTGAATCATGTTACCCACACAATTCTCAGCAGCGTCTTCACTTCATAACTCAATGAAGAACTTCACCTTAACCTATATCATCTTCTTTTAACTTAAAACAGCATCTTTACTACATAACCCCAGCAGCATCTTCATTACATAACCCAACAGCATCTTCACTACTTAACCCCAGCATCTTCACCACATAACTCCAGCAGCATCTTCACTACATAACCCAAGCAGGTTCTTCACTTCTTAACTCCAGCAGCATATTTAATACATGACCCCAACAGCAGCTTCACTACTTAACCCCAACAGCATCTTCATCACATAACCCCAGCTGCATCTTCACCACATAACTCCAGCAGCATCTTCACTACATAACCCGAGCAGCATTCTCACTACATAACTCCAGCAGCATCTTAACTACAAAAGCCCAGCAGCATTTTCACCAAATAACCACTGGCAGCATCTTTTCCACATAACCCCAGCAGCATCTTCACCACATAACCCTCAGCAGCATTATCACTACACAACCCCCGGCAGCATATTCGCCACACAACCCCAGCAGTATCATTACCACATAACCCCAGCAGCTTCTTCACTACATAACCCCAGCATCATCTTCACCACATTACTCCAATAGCATCTTCACTACATATCCCCAGCAGCAACTTCATCACACAACCCCAGCAGCATCTTCACTACATAACACAAACAACAACTTCACTACATAACCCAAGCAGCATCTTTACTACATAACCCAAGCAGCATCTTCACCACATAAATCCAGCAGCATTTCCACTACATAACCCCAGCAGCTTCTTCACTACATAACCCCAGCAGCATCTTCACTACACAACTCCAGCAGCATCTTCACCATATAACCCCAAGCATCTTCACAACATAACCCCAACAGCATCTTCACTACATAACCCCAGCAGCATATTCACTACATAAACCCAACAGCATCTTCACTACAAAACCCCAGCAGCATCTTCACTAAATAACTCCTGAATCATCTTAACCACACAATCCTCAGCAGCGTCTTCACTACATGACTCAATGAACATCTTCACCACAACCTATATCATCTTCATTTAACCTACAGCAGCATTTTCACTACATATCCCCAGCAGCATCTTCACCACATAACACCAACAGCATCTTCACTACATAACCCCAGCAGCAACTTCACTACATAACTCCAAAAGCATCTTCACTACATAACCCCAGCAGCATCTTTACCACATATTCCCAGCAGCATCTTCATCTCAAAACCCAAGCAGCATCTTTACCACATAACTCCAGCAGCATCTTCGCCACGTAACCCCCTGTAAAATTTTCATCACATAACCCTCAGCAGCATCTTCACCACATAACCCCCAGCAGCATCTTCATCACATAACCCCAGCAGCATCTTCACCACATAACCCCAGCAGCATCTTCACCACATAACCCCAGCAGCATCTTCACCATATAACTCCAGCAGCATCTTCACCACGTAACCCCAGCAGCATCTTCACTACGTAACTCCAACAGCATCTTCTCAACATAACCCCAACAGCTTCTTCACCACATAACTCCAACAGCATCTTCACCATATAACTCCAGCAGCATCTCATCACGTAACTCCAGCAGCATCTTCACTACATAACCCCAAAAGCATCTTCTCTACATAATTCCAGCAGCATTTTCACCACGCAACCCCAGCAGCATCTTCACTACATAACTCCAAAAGCATCTTCTCTACATAAACCCAGCAGCATCTTCAATACATACTTCAAACTCAACAGCATCTTCACCACATTACCCCAGCAAAATCTTAACTCATTACCACAGCTCCATTTTCACCACATATCCCCAGCAACATCTTTACTCATTACTTCAGCAGTATCATCACCACATATCCCCAGCAACATCTTCACCCATTACCCCAGCAGTATCTTCACCACAAATCCCCAGCAACATCTTCACTCATTACCCCAGCAGCATCTTCGCAACATAACCCCATCAGCATCTTCATCACATAGCCCCAACGGCATCTTCACCACATAACCCCAGCACCACCTTCGTCACATAACCCCAACAGCATCTTCGTCACATAACCCAACAACATCTTCGCCACATAACTACAGCAGCATCTTCGTCACATAACCCCAACAGCATCTTCACTACATAACCCCAGCAGCGTCTTCACTACTTTACCCAACAGCATTTTCACTACATAACCCCTGCAGCATCTTCACAACATTACACCATCATCATTTTCCCCACATAACTCCAGCAACATCTTCACTACATAACCCCAGCAGCATCTTCACTTAATAACCCCAACAGCACCTTCATTATATAACCCCAACAGTATTTTCTCTACATAACCCCAGCAGCATGTTCATCACATAACCTAACAGCATCTTCACCACATAACCCCAACAGCATCTTCACTACATAACCCCAGCAGCATCTTCACTACATAACCCCAGCAGCATCTTCACTATACAACCCTAGCAGCATCTTCACTACAAAAGCCCGGCAGCATCTTCACCAAATAACCACGGGCAGCATCTTCACTACGTAACCCCAGCAGCATCTTCACTACATAACCCAAACAAAATCTTCACAACATAACCCAAACCACATCTTCACTACATAACCCCTGCAGCATCTTCATCACATAACTGCAGCATCATCTTCACTACATAACCTCAGCAGCATCTTCACTACATAACCCCCAACAGCATCTTCACTACATAACCCCAGCAGCATTTTCATCACAAAACTCCAGCAGCATCTTCACTACATAACCCCAGCAGCATCTTCACCACATAACTCAAGCAGCATATTTACTACATAACCCCAACAGCATCTTTACCACATAACCCCAGCAGCATCTTCACCACATAACCACCAGCAGCATTATCACCACACATCCCCCGGCAGCATATTCACCACATAACTCCAATAGCATCTTCAATACATAACCCCAGCAGCATCTTCACCATATAACCCCCAGCAGCCTCTTCACCACATTCACCAGCAGCATCTTTACCAAAATAACCCCAGCAGTATCTTCATCTCAAAACCCCAGCAGCATCTTTACCACATAACTCCAGCAGCATCTTCACCACATAACCCCAGCAGCATCTTCACCACCTAACTCCAGCAGCATCTTCACTACATATACCGAACAGCATCTTCCCCACATAACCCCAGCAGCATCTTCATTTCATAACCCCAGCAGCATCTTCACTACATAACCCCAGCATCATCTTCATCACATAACCCAACAGCATCTTCACCACATAACCCCAACAGCATCTTCACTACATAACCCCAGCAGCATCTTCACCAATGACTCCAGCAGCATCTTCAATATATAACCCCAGCAACACCTTCGTCACATAACCCCAACAGCATCTTAACCACATACCCCTAGCAGCATCTTCATCACAAAACTCAACAACATCTTTATCACATAACCCCAACCTCATCTTCACCACATAACCCCAGCAGCATCTTCACCACATAACTCCTGCAGCATCTTTACTACACAACTCCAGCAGCATCTTCACCACATAACCCCAACAGCATCTTCACCACATAACCCCAACAGCATCTTCACTACATAACCCCAGCAGCATATTCACTACATAAACCCAACAGCATCTTCACTAGAAAACTTCAGCAGCATCTTCACTAAATAACTCCTGAATCATCTTAACCACACAATCCTCACCAGCGTCTTCACTACATAACTCAATGAACATTTTCACCACAACCTATATCATCTTCATTTAACCTACAGCAGCATTTTCACTATATAACCCAGGCAGCATCTTCACCACATAACTCCAGCAGCATCTTCACTACATATCCCCAGCAACTTCTTCACTTCATAACCCCAACAGCATCTTCACCACATAACCACAACAGCATCTTCACTACATAACCCCAGCAGCATCTTCACTACAAAACCCCAGCAGCATCTATACTACATAACCCCAGCAACTTCTTCACTTCATAACCCCAACAGCATCTTCACCACATAACCACAACAGCATCTTCAATACATAACCTCAGCAGCATCTTCACTACAAAACCCCAGCAGCATTTATACTACATAACCCCAGCAGCATCTTCACTATAAAACCCTAATAGCATATTCACTACATAACTCCAGCAGCATTTTCACTACATACCTCCTGAATCATCTTAACCACACAATCCTCAGCAGCGTCTTCACTTCATATCTCAATGAAGAACTTCATCACAACCTATATCATCTTCTTTTAACCTACGACAGCATCTTTACTAAATAACCCCAGCAGCATCTTCACTACATTACCGAACCGCATCTTCACTACATATCCCCAGCAGCATCTTCACTACATAACCCCAGCAGGTTCTTCACTTCTTTACTCCAGCAGGTTCTTCACTTCTTAACTCCAGCAGCATATTTACAACATAATCCCAAAAGCATCTTCACTACTTAACCCCAAGAGCATCTTCATCACATAACCCCAGCAGGATCTTCACCACATAACTCCAACAGCATCTTCACTCCATAACCCGAGCAGCATTCTCACTACATAACTCCAGCAGCATCTTAACTACAAAAGCCCAGCAGCATCTTCACCAAATAACCACTGGCAGCATCTTTACCACATAACCCCAGCAGCATCTTTACCATGTAACCCCCCAGCAGCATTATCACTACACAACCCCCGGCAGCATATTCACCACACATCCCCAGCACCATCTTTACCACATAACCCCAGCAGCTTCTTCACTACATAACCCCAGCATCATCTTTACTACATAACCCCAGCAGCTTCTTCACTACATAACCCCAACAACATCTTCACTACATAACCCCAGCAGCATATTCAATACATAAACCCCACAGCATCTTCACTACAAAACCCCAGCAGCATCTTCACTACATAACACAAACAACAACTTCACTACATAACCCAAGCAGCATCTTTACTACATAACCCCAGCAGCTTCTTCACTACATAACCCCAACAGCATCTTCACTACATAACCCCAGCAGCATATTCAATACATAAACCCAAAAGCATCTTCACTACAAAACCCCAGCAGCATCTTCAATCAATAACTCCTGAATCATCTTAACCACACAATCCTCAGCAGCGTCTTCACTACATAACTCAATGAACATCTTCACCACAACCTATATCATCTTCATTTAACCTACAGCAGCATTTTCACTACATAACCCCAGCAGCATCTTCACCACATAACTCCAGCAGAATCTTCACTACATAACCCCAGCAGCATCTTCACTACATAACCCCAACAGCATCTTCACCACATAACCACAACAGCATCTTCACTACATAACCCTAGTAGCATCTTCACTACATAACTCCAGCAGCATTTTCACTACATAGCTCCTGAATCATCTTAACCACATAATTCTCATCAGCGTCTTCACTTCATAACTCAATGAAGAACTTCACCACAACCTATATCATCTTCTTTTAACCTACAACAACATCTTTATACATAACCCCAGCAGCATCTTCATTACATAACCCAACAGCATCTTCACTATATAACCCAAGCAGCATCTTCACCACATAAATCCAGCAGCGTCTTCACTACATAACCCCAGCAGCATATTCACTACATAAACCCAACAGCATCTTCACTACAAAACTTCAGCAGCGTCTTCATTAAAAACTCCTGAATCATCTTAACCACACAATCCTCAGCAGGGTCTTCACTACATAACTAAATGAACATCTTCACCACAACTTATATCATCTTCATTTAACCTACAACAGCATTTTCACTACATAACCCCAGCAGCATCTTCACCACATTACTCCAGCAGCATCTTCACTACATAACCCTAGCAGCTTCTTCAATTCATAACCCCAACAGCATCTTCACCACATAACCCCAGCAGTATCTTCACTACAAAACCTCAGGAGCATCTATACTACATACCCCAGCAGCATCATCATTACATAACCCTAATACCATATTCACTACATAACTCCAGCAGCATTTTCACTACATACCTCCTGAATCATCTTAACCACACAATCCTCAGCAGCGTTATCACTTCATAATTCAATGAAGGACGTCACCACAACCTATATCATCTTCTTTTAACCTACAACAACATCTTTACTACATAACCCCAGCCATCTTCACTACCTAACCCAACAGCATCTTCACTACATCACCCCAGCAGCATCTTCACCACATAACTCCAGCAGCATCTTCACTACATAACCCAAGCAGGTTCTTCACTTCTTAACTCCAGCAGCATATTTACTACATAACCCCAACAGCATCTTCACTACTTAACCCCAACAGCATCTTCATCACATAACCCCAGCTGCATTTTCACCACATAACTCCAGCAGCATCTTCACTACATAACCCGAGCAGCATTCTCACTACATA